>NC_053027.1:15956787-16039246 GCF_003073215.2 Triticum urartu | reverse complement strand
AACTACTAAGCACTTACTATAAATAGAATAAAGTAGTACTTACTAATTAAAAAGAAACTAGTTTAACTAGTTCTATTATTTTTCTAACTAATTATATTAAACACTTTCTCTTCTTATTCTATGAACAAAATTACAACAGAAAAAAATCATAAAAATTCTATGAAAAAAATTGACATATTCTTTGCATATATATGAACACACAAACATTTGCATATTCAACAATAATATCACCAAAAAATGTATGAACAGAAAAAAATTCTAACTTTTGCATATAATTCATTTATGAACAAATTACAACAACTCAATTAACTACACATCTAAACTACGCATCTAAATTAACTACACATCTAAATTAGGAAATTGATATATGGAGCTCACTGCGCAATGGGGCGGCGATCGACGAGGAGGCAGGACATGGGGGCGACGGTGAGGGGCGCGGCGACGGGCGATGAGGAGCCAGGGGGCGGCGACGGGCGGCGAGGAGGCAGGGGGGCGCGGGGCGGCGACGGCGTCTGGCCGGCGCTGGACGGCATCGGAGGCAGGGCGACGACGGCGACGGTGAGGCATAGAGGGGTAGCCTGGCAGCATCGTCGGGCGGGGAAGACGAACTGAATGAAAAATTTCACAAGTGCTAGTTATATAGACGAAGCATTGGTTCTAGTCGTGACAGAAACCGGGACGAATGCGACCTTTAGTCCTGGTTGGTGCCACCAACCGGGACCAAAGGCCTCTTTTCAGCAGCCCAAAGGGCGGAAGCGGCGGCCTTTGGTCCCGGTTGGTGGCACCAACTGGTACTAAAGGGGTGGCATTGGTAGCGGTTGGTGCTACGAACCGGTACCAACGCACCCCTTTAGTACCGGTTGGTGCCACCAACCGGGACCAAAGGCCTTGTGCTGCTGCGCCCGTGTCAAAAGTTTAGTCCCACCTCGCTAGTCGAGAGGGGCGCGCAGTGGTTTATAAGCCCCACTGCCGCACCCCTCTCGAGCTCCTCTCCATTGCAGCTTTACGGGCCTAATTGACACTTCTATGCCTGATGGGCCTGCTGGGCCTTCTGCTGGCCTGAATCCTGGCCCATGGGTTGGTTTCGAGTCGTATTCAGGCAGTGGTGGCCGAGTAGGTGGCATATTTTTTATTTTTTCCCTGTTTTTTTCTTTTTTGCTTTATTTATTTTGTTTTGTTTCTACTTACAACAAAAAACTTATTTATTTTATTTTCTTTTGTTTCTAATTACTTATTTACTTCACTTTATGATAATTATTTTTGCTTTATGTTATTAAAGTTTTTTATTTTTTATTTGGTTTCTACTTATATATTTTATTAAAGTTTATCTATTTTAAATATCTGTTTTAATCAAAACCAGATTTTGTTAATTTTTTGCTATTAATGTTTTGAAAAAAAAATACTTTCTTAATATAAGTTGCATAAATTTTATATAAATTTAGTTTCAAAAATACTAGAGGTTTATATAAGCTTTTTAGTTGATTCCTTTTGCATTTTATGCATTTTGTTATTTTTCATGCATTTACTGCTTTTTTGAGCTATAAGACCCGGAAATTGAAAAGCACTACAAATGAACTCTGAAAAGGTTGAAAGTTGGCATGGTATCATCATTTCACCCACATAGCATGTGCAAGAAAGTAGAGAGGGTTACGGCAAAAACTGGATGCACTTCGTGTACAAAACGGACAATCTGTTTCGAAGTATCAGGATTTCATACGGAAACTCGTCTGTTACAACAGGCATTTCAAATGAACTACAAAAAGGTTGAAAGTTGGCATGGTATCATCATAATAGTTTTGGAGAGAAAGTCTTCACTTTTTTCGCTTGTGTGCTTTGCTTATTGCGCCGTAACCATGGATAATCATCATCGTTTATCAGGATGCTTGGGTCAGCCTTTGACTTTGAAGGGAGGAATTTCATGAAACTTTTCATAATCTTCAGACATGTCTGTCTTGCCCTCCACTCCCACGATGTCCCTTTTTCCTGAAAGAACTATGTGGTGCTTTGGCTCATCATATGATGTATTCGCTTCCTTATCTTTTCTTTTTCTCGGTTTGGTAGACATGTCCCTCACATAGATAACCTGTGCCACATAATTGGCTAGGACAAACGGTTCGTCAGTGTACCCAAGATTGTTCACATCCACTGTTGTCATTCCATACTGTGGGTCTACCTGTACCCCGCATCCTGACAGATTGACCCATTTGCACTTAAACAAAGGGACCTTAAAATCATGTCCGTAGTCAAGTTCCCATATGTCCATTATGTAACCATAATATGTGTCCTTTCCCCTCTCGGTTGCTGCATCAAAGCAGACACCGCTGTTTTGGTTGGTGCTCTTTTGATCTTGGGCGATCGTGTAAAATGTATTCCCATTTATCTCGTATCCTTTGTAAGTCAGTACAGTCGAAGATGGTCCCCTGGACAACGAGTACAACTCATCACAAACAGTGTTGTCACCTCTGAGACGTGTTTCCAACCAACTGCTGAAAGTCCTGATGTGTTCACATGTAATCCAGTCGTCACACTGCTCCGGGTGTTTGGAGCGCAGACTGTTCTTGTGTTCATCGACATACGGGGTCACCAAGGTAGAGTTCTGTAGAACTGTGTAGTGTGCTTGACACCAAGAATGCCCATCCCTGCATATTATAGCTACCCCTCCTAGCGTTCCTTTTCCAGTCAGTCTCCCCCTCATACCGCGATTCAGAAAGAAGATAAGAACAAGAGGCTCACCACGGTGGTGTCGGTGATGAGATCGGCGCGGGTGATCGACGGCGGTGAAGACGGGGACGGGGCGTGACAGACCGCTAAATCTAGACAAATCTCGAGGAAAATGGAGCTTGGAGGTCGAGCTTCGAGAGGAGAAAGCTTAAGTAGTGTGGCTCGGGCATTCCATCGAACACCTCATGTGCATAGGAGGTGAGCTAGAGCACCACAAAGCCCTCTCCCCCTCGGCCAGAAAAAATAGAGCACTGTGCTCTGCTCTTGCGCGAGGGGGTATATATAGGCACCTCATTGGTCCCGGTTGGTGGCATGAACCGGGACTAAAGGGGAGCCTTTGGTCCCGGTTCAAGCCACCAACCGGGACCAATGGTGGTGGGCCAGGAGCGAGGCCCATTGGTCCCGGTTCGTCCCACCAACCGGGACCAAAAGGTCCAGACGAACCGGGACCAATGGCCCACGTGGCCCGGCCGGCCCCCTGGGCTCACGAACCGGGACCAATGCCCACATTAGTCCCGGTTCTACACTGAACCGGGACTAATGGGCTGAGCCGGCCTGGACCATAGCCCTGTTTTCTACTAGTGGAGACCGCTGCAGAGGTGTCGGAGCAGAATCCTGACGGCTAACAGACTAGATCCAAGCAGGCTTTGTGTTCTCTCCCTGTGGCACTATGCCTGTTGACTAACTGAAAGGAGATCACTCGTGCAGACGTAAGGTCACGGCAAAGCTCGGGCTAATCCTGCGCGGGGAGACCTTTGAGGAGCATATCGTGCTAGATTTCCAAACTCGCGACTGTATGATCCACAGTTCAGTCTACAAACTCCTCCCTCTTATCCATGAGACCTTCCGAATGTGATGCTCACGGAAAGCCTCACTGAATTCAGCCCAGTAGTGATTTGGCCGACCGGGCGCATAGCCTCAAAGTTTTCCCACCAAAGGCTAGCAGGCCTTCGAGGTGATAGGCGCAAAGGTAACCTTATCAGCTTCGGCTACGTTGGCAGAACGTAGCTTGTGGGTGATGCTGCAAGCCAGTCATCCGCATGAGAGGCTCAACGAATGTATTAAACTTCGGTGGATACAGCTTGATACAAGTCATTGATTGACACCAGGTCGTTGCAGTATTCTGCTCAATCCGCTCCAGCAAGCGGTTGGTCTCACGCTTGTTTCGTTCTGCCTCCAGCATAACTTCGGCCAGAGAAGGCGGTTGAGGCAGATTTTCATTCCTAGCTGCGCTGGCTTCACCCTGCTCCGGGGCAGCGGGTTGCTGCGGGTGTTGACCATCCTAGGAGAAAACAAGACAACGGTTTAGATAAGGATGGCACAAACTTAGCAAGGAAGTGCAGAATGTAATGGATAACACGGAATGCAGAGATGTTCATCCGTATGACATGGTAATATAGAACTGCCATATATATACCAACGGTCATACACACCATACATAGTTTAGTACAAGCCCAGGCTACAGTACAACTATGATGAAAGACGTTACATCTCATCGGAGGCATTCCAAGCTCCTATACATTATTTTTCTACACCTCCGGAATTGATTACACACTAAGTCATATTCCACAAGTCACGCAGGACAGTGGAAATACAACTATTACAATACTAGTGATACTACTACTAACTCAGACAGCTCCGTAGTAGTCCTCATAGAAGTCACCTCCATAGCCTGGAAGTTCAACGTGATCATCCGGGAACAGACGGTCCTGAGGAGCTTGTGGACCATAGGGGCTAGGATGAGGTCTTGGACCAACAAACGGTGGCCCACGACCCGTTAGCGCGAGCGCAACAGCCCGAGCCCAGGGCTGAGCAGCGAGACGCGGCACCCCCGCACCAGGCACCAGCAACCAAGGAGAGTAGCCAGCCAAGCCGCGCCAGCCCAGCCCAGCGAGGAGAAGCACAGCGCAGACAACAAGGCAGAGTAATACAACAGCCATCAGACTAACGGCAATCGGAAAGCGCACCACACACACAGCACCAACGGACCCTAGACACAACCAACCAGAAGGAAACAACACAACCCAACAATACCAGAAGGCAATAGCAGAAAACGAACACAAACACAAAACGGCCGACAAACAAGCCACAGACCAAACAGCCCCCGCCACCGACAATGAGCCACACTGAAGCCCCCGCGCACACGCCGAAGCATACAATACCGCACAAGCAGAACCACCAAAACCACGACGACACACAGCACCAAAGACGCAGAACATGACGAGCAAGCAGACCGACCAGAGCAAACACAGCCAGAAGCAAGACGCGCAGAGCGACACGAACGCAAGCACAAGCCCAACGACCCAAAACAAAAGGCACCCGAGCGACAGCCACAAAAACCAGAGAAAGCCCAGGCCAACAACAAACACAAAAACCCATCTATAACCTTCATTAATCTCAACCTACAATCGTCTCTCCCGACAAGACCCAACCAGAACATAAGACAAAAACAAAACAAAAGTAGACGACAGAGAACCCACTAACTATTAAACCATGCACTTGAGACCGTATAACAGATGCCCCGAACATGCGCCCACTTGTGCAGTTCTCGACACCAAGCCGGTCGACGCAGTACACGTGCCCGCGCCTACCGCAACACAGCCTACCCCTAAGGTCAGCGCTGCGTGCGGCCCCCAGCATGCTACAAACACCAGAATCTACTTTGCAACTCCCGAACAGAGGACATGAGTGGTTAATAAGTCGAGAGGGTCAATTAAGGATCCCAATGTGTGGTAGTAGCTGAATCTCAAATCACACACACAGATCTCAGTTATTAAGGACGGCCTCAATGAAACAACCCACCATGTACTCCTACATGGCCTCTCATCGATTCCTTTACCAAAACATATTCAACACTTTCACTCTCATTACCGACACAACCTTTCACTCTAGATCATCATCCCGATGAGCCAGACCTGACACAACTCTAAGCATAGCATGGTAGGAAACACAAATATGGCTCAATCAACTCCTACACATGCTAGGGGGTTTCATCTAGTTACTGTGGCAATGACAGGTCATGCAAAGGAAGTGGGTTCAACTACCGCAACACACAGCAGTTTTGAATCGCGTTGTCTTAATGCAGTAAACAAGAGCAGAAGCGAGAACATGGGCTTGTATCGGAATGATCAATGGGTTGCTTGCCTGATGTAGTGGTAGTAGGGTACTGCCCTTAAGACGGATATTCGGGGTTATCCTCGGAGGCAGAACCTACCACGAAAGACACACCGAACATAATCAACACATGATGATATGCAACAATATGATGCATGCTATGACATGGCAATATGAATGTGTCTTGGCCTAATGCAAGATAAAACAGAAAGGAATGAACTCATTTGAATCAAAGATTCAAATGTTAGTTCATTTAACATAGCCATTTTAATGCATTATCTTATTTTGCTTAAACAGCAAGGTTAACTTTTTCTGTCATGCATGAAACCATTACCAATGGATAGATTGATTTTTTCTGATCAAAATTCATATATAAATCTTTTCATTTGGAGTTACAGATTAATTTCAATGAATTTTTGAAGTTTGCAACAATTTCTGGAATTCTCTATATAAAAATAAAACCAGAAATTAGTTTTTGCGTCAGGGTGACGTCAGTGGTCAACGGGGACATCCAGGTCAACCTTACCAGTGGGTCCCGCATGTCAGCAATTAATTAAACTAACTAAATTTAGTTAAAACTAATCTGGTTAGTTAGCAGAGGGGGCCCCCACTTGTCATAGACTCAGGTGAGTCCACTTGGGCCCACCCAGTCAAGGTCAACGGGTCAAACCCGCCGGCGAGGCCAGACGCGGCGGTGGAAGTGCAAATTCGCGCTCCGGCAACCAAATGGACGGCGGAGACCATCTACGAGTAGCTGGGAGCAAGCCGCGACGTTTGGTGGTGGTGGTTGAGCTCGGGGTGGCTGGAAACGTCGCCAGAGTAGGGTGAAGGTGAACCCGAGGCTACGGGGCACGGCGAGGCGCGTGGTGAGGTGCGTTGGGCTCCTGGGGATGCAGTGAGTGTGTTGGACACGGTGGTGTGACCGGTGGTTGGCCCGAGACACGTCGGCGACGAGCTCGGCGGTGGCGCGTGCGGTGATGCTTCGTGCAGTTGCTACGGTGCACGAGAAGGCAAACGGAGAGGATGGGGAGGTAGGTGAGCTCACGGCGGTCACGCAGAAACAGACGGCGCGGTCGGGGACGAGCTGATGTGGTGGCGACGTCGAACAGGATCTCCGGTGGTGCTCGACGAAGGCGGGGTCGGTGGAGGTGTTGCAGAGCGTGCGAGCGCTCGGGGCTCGTCCTGCTCGATGTAGTCGACGATGGCGGAGCGAACGGACACGGTGGCGCAGCACGGGGACGAGCAGGGCGCGACTACGTCGGCGGTGCGGCGGCAGGGGCGTCGGCCATGGTGCGGGAGAGTGAGGGAGAGAGGCAGGGGGCGAGTGAGGTGTCCACGGGGTCGGGGCGGCGACGTGGAGCCTGCCCAGGGTCCAGGCGCACGAAGCGGCAAGCTGCTGGAGCCGTGGAGCTCTCTGCCTGCCTGGCGGGGACGAAGCAGCTGGTTGGCATGGGCCAGCAGAGCGCTGGGCCGCCAGGTGGGCCGGCTGATGGGCTGCGGCCAGGTAAGTTCTCTCCCTTTCTTTAAATTTCTGTTTTCTATCTTTCTGTAGGTTTGTGGCTTTATTAAAAATAGCTAGGCACTTCTAAAAATCCTGAAAATAATTAGAGGCTCTGTTTATAATATTTCCAATGGCCCACACTTATTTTCAGAATTATTTGAGCATTCAAAATAGCTACTAGCATTTAAATGCCCAAATGCAATTTACATATGATTTAATTCAATGACCTTCTGTTGACCTAGAAAATTGTGCACCACTTTTTCCAGAGGTTCTAACCCAAGACAAAGAGGGTGAACATTTTAGAAGGGCATTTCAGGTTTATTGAAAATATTTTTAGTAAACCTTAGTTGATTTCAGAGGGGGTGCTGGGGGTTCTGTCTTCCCCAATTCAAGTTTCTGATGAAAGGTAGATATGATGCAACACTCTAATGCACGACTAGCTAGGATGTGACAACTCACCCCCACTCAAAAGAATCTCGTCCCGAGATTTAGGATTCGTCGGGAAGAAGGTGGGGTATTCAAGTCGAAGACGATCCTCCCTTTCCCAAGTAGCTTCTTGCTCGGATTGGTGTGACCATTGAACCTTGAGAAACTTGATATTCTGTCGTCGAGTGGTACGCTCGGCTTGATCAAGGATACGAACGGGATATTCTCGATATGTGAGATTATCTTGGAGGTCAAGCGTTTCGTGGTCCACTCCACAGATAGGATCCGAGAAGCAACGCTTGAGTTGAGAAACGTGGAAGACATCATGAACTCTGGAAAGATGCGGAGGTAGTTCCAACTGGTAGGCAACTTCCCCCCATTTGGCAAGAATGCGAAAGTGTCCAATGTAACGAGGAGCCAACTTGCCTTTGATACCGAATCGATGGGTTCCCTTCAAAGGTGTAACCCGAAGGTAAGCCTTCTCGCCAACTTCATAAGACATAGGCTTATGCTTGCGGTCATATTGACTCTTTTGACGAGATTGGGCTGTTTTCAATTTCTCACGAATAATGCGAACCTGCTCTTCTGGTTCCTGAATCATCTCCGGGCCAAAGAGTTGTCTTTCCCCGGTTTCTGACCAGTTAAGAGGCGTTCGACATTTTCGTCCATAAGAACTTCGAAAGGAGCTTTGCCCAAGCTAGCTTGATAACTATTGTTGTAAGCGAACTCGGCGAATGGAAGCCACTTCTCCCAATTCATACCAAAAGCGATGACTGAAGCTCGAAGCATATCCTCCAGAATTTGATTGACTCGTTCTACTTGACCACTTGATTGAGGATGGAAGTCGGTGCTAAAAGGGAGACGAGTCCCCTTAGCATTTTGGAAACTTTCCCAAAATTGAGAGGTGAAGAGGCTTCCACGGTCTGAGTTAATCCCCAATGGAACACCATGAAGAGACACTATTCGGGAGATGTACAGGTCAGCTAGCTGGCTAGCAGTTATACTCTCATGAACGGGTAGGAAGTGGGCTACTTTGGAAAGACAATCGACAACAACGAAGATTTCATTATTCCCTCTCTTGGTCCTGGGAAACCCGGTAATAAAATCCATACCGATTTTATCCCATTTCCATTCAGGAATTGCCAAAGGTTGATGGGTGCCAGCAGGCCGTTGATGCTCTGCCTTAACACGATGACAGACGTCACCATTTGCAATGTACTGAGCGATTTCTCTCTTCATCCTAGTCCACCAAAACCTCTGGCGTAGGTCTCGATACATTTTAGTACTACCGGGATGAATGGTGAGAGGGGATTCATGAGCTTCCTTAAGGATCAATTGCCGTAGATGTTGTTTCTTGGGAACCACCAAGCGGTTCTCGAAGAAGACAACACCTCGCTCATCCATGGAGAAACACTTAGCAGCTCCGCTAGCAATGTTCTCCTTGATCCGAGATATTCCTCTATCATACCGTTGAGCGGTTATGATTTGATCTGTAAGGTTGGGTTTCGCCACCAGGGTGGAAAGGAATCCTCGAGTAACAATGTGAAGGTTAAGCTTATGAAATTCCTCGTGGAGAAATGGTTGACTTTGTTGTAACATCAGGTTGTTACAATAAGATTTACGACTTAGTGCATCAGCCATGACATTGGCTTTGCCTGGGGTGTAAGTTATTCCTAAGTCGTAATCCGTAATCAACTCGACCCAACGTCTTTGCCTGAGATTCAAATCCGGTTGGGTGAAGATGTATTTCAGACTTTGGTGATCAGTGTAGATTTCGCAACGATTACCAAGAAGGTAATGTCGCCAGGTTTTGAGTGCATGGACCACTGCAGCAAGCTCTAGATCATGTGTGGGATAGTTATCCTCATGTGGACGCAACTGTCGAGAAGCGTAGGCAATCACATGACGATCTTGCATGAGTATGCAACCTAGTCGCTGACGCGAGGCGTCGCAATAGATAACAAAGTCCTTAGAAAAATCTGGTGGTACAAGTACGGGTGCAGATGTCAGGCGTCTTTTCAGTTCCTGAAAACTGAACTCACACTGTGGGGTCCACTCGAACTTTTTATCTTTCTTGAGGAGTTCAGTTAGAGGCTTAGCAACCTTGGAGAAATTCTCAACGAAGCGGCGACAGTAGCTTGCTAGACCAAGGAAACTCCGAACTTGCTTGACCGTTTCAGGTGGAGTCCAGTCAAGGAGGGCTTGAACTCGCTCGAGATTGACAGCAATGCCCTTACCAGAGATTACATGGCCCAAATAGGTCACTTCTGGCAACCAGAATTCGCACTTAGAGAATTTGGCATAAAGGCGATGCTCTCGAAGTTTCATCAATACTAGCCTTAGATGTTCGGCATGTTCTTCCTCATTCTTGGAGTAGATGAGTATATCATCGAGGTATACCACGACAAATTTATCCAAATACTCCATGAAGATCGAGTTCATTAGCCGAGAGTAGGTGGCTGGAGCATTGGTTAACCTGAAATACATGATGGTGTACTCGTATTTGCCATAACGAGTAACAAAGGCCGTCTTAGGAATGTCCCCGTTCTTGATTTTTATTTGATGGTAGCCCAACCTCAAATCCATTTTGGAAAAGACCGAGGATCCAGCGAGCTAGTCATATAGATCGTTGATCCTGGGGAGCGGATACTTGTTCTTGATGGTGACCAAGTTGACAGGTCGGTAATCTACAACCATCCGGTCCGTTCCATCCTTCTTCTTGACGAAGAGGACGGGGCAAGCCCATGGAGAAGAACTAGGACGGATGAAACCCTTTTGCAAGGATTCATCGAGTTGTTTCTCAAGTTCGGCTAGTTCTAGGGGTGCCATCTTATAAGGTCTTCTAGAGATTGGGACGGTTCCTGGAACAAGGTCTATCATGAACTCGACATCTCTGTCAGGTGGAACACCTAGCAGTTCCTCTGGAAAGACATCCGGGAAGTCACGGACTACCGGAATATCTTCAAGGTCTGGAAGGGGGTTGGCATTTAAAGAGTAAAGCTGACGCTCAGACACTCTGGTCAAAAGATTGACTATCTTGCCCGATGGATGGGTGAGTTGAACAGTTCTAGTAGAGCAATCAATCTTAGCGTAATGGGCTGACATCCAGTCCATACCCAAGATGATGTTTATGTCCGAGGACTTGAGAGCTATTAGTGATGCAAGGAAGACCAATCTATCGACAAGGATTACATTTCCATGGCTGATTCTAGAGGTTTGCCACTTAGAACCAGGGGTTTGAATTACCATGGAGGTGGGCGTGTCACAAAATGTGGTGTTGTGCAATCGAGCATTGCTCTCAGAAATAAATGAATGAGATGCTCCAATATCAAAGAGAACAGTTGCCGGATGGCAATTAACAAGGAGCGTACCGAGAACGACGTTGGGGTCCTCATGAGTTTCTTCAGCTGAAACATAGTTGACATGGCCACGAGCACTGGTGGCTGGCTTGGCGTAGAGCACCTTTCCTGCTAGCTTGCCATGGCCAACAGACTTTCCGAACTGGTTGGGGTTGTTTTTCTGGGGACACTCACGGATGTAGTGACCCGTCTCCCCACACTTGAAACTTGTTATCACGTTGGGGCATGGAGCAGCATTAGCAGCGGGGCCACCATAGGCCTTGGGCGGTGCATACTGCTGGTTAGGACGAGGCGCCTCAAAGGATGGCCTCGGAGTGAACCTGGGTGGCAGGGCAGTGTTTGGAATCCAGACCCGGCGCTTCTGAGATCCATAGCCAGATGAAGATCCAAAGTCACGGGAGTGCTTGCGTGAAGCTTCAAAGTCAGTCTGACCTGTCTCGGCACTGATGGCCTTGTTGACTAACTTCTGAAAGGAGGTGCACTTGTGTAGACGAAGGTCACGGCGAAGCTCAGGGCTAAGTCCCTTGAGGAACCTTGCCTGCTTCTTAGCATCGGTGGATACCTCTTCAGGAGCATATCATGCTAGATTTCCAAACTCGCGACTGTATGCATCCACATTCAGTCTACCCTGGGTGAAGTTGCAGAACTCCTCCCTCTTACGATCCATGAGACCTTCCGGAATGTGATGCTCACGGAAAGCCGCACTGAATTCATCCCAGGAAGTGATTTGGCCGACCGGGCGCATAGCCTCAAAGTTTTCCCACCAAAGGCTAGCAGGTCCTTCGAGGTGATAGGCGGCAAAGGTAACGTTATCAGCTTCGGCTACGTTGGCAGAACGTAGCTTGTGGGTGATGCTGCAAAGCCAGTCATCCGCATGGAGAGGCTCAACGAAATGTTTAAACTTCGGTGGATACAGCTTGATAAAGTCATTGATTGACACCAGGTCGTTCCTCGGCTGGCGTGCAGTATTCTGCTCAATCCGCTCCAGCAAGCGGTTGGTGTCACGCTTGTTTTGTTCTGCCTCCAGCATAACTTCGGCCAGAGAAGGCGGTTGAGGCAGATTTTCATTCCTAGCTGCGCTGGCTTCACCCTGCTCCGGGGCAGTCGGGTTGTTGCGGGTGTTGACCATCCTAGGAAAACAAGACAACAGTTTAGACATGGATGGAAAAATTTGGGCAAGGAAGTGCGGAATGTAATGGTTAACACGGAATGCAGAGATGTTCATCCGTATGACATGGTAATATAGAACTGCCATATATATACCAACGGTCATACACACCATACATAGTTTAGTACAAGCCCAGGCTACAGTACAACTATGATGAAAGACGTTACATCTCATTGGAGGCATTCCAAGCTCCTATACATTATTTTTCTACACCTCCGGAATTGATAGACACTAAGTCATATTCCTCAAGTCACGCAGGACAGTGGAAATACAACTATTACAATACTAATGATACTACTACTAACTCAGACAGCTCCGTAGTAGTCCTCATAGAAGTCACCTCCATAGCCTGGAAGTTCAATGTGATCATCCAGGAACAGACGGTCCTGAGGAGCTTGTGGACCAAAGGGGCTAGGATGAGGTCTTGGACCAACAAACGGTGGCCTGCGGGGACCACGGGGTGGGGTGATGCCTCCCACATCACGCCAATCCACCATTTCTGGCAGAGCAGATCTCACAGGATACAGATCCCTCGAATCCATACATCCAGCTTGCACAGCCGGTACAAACCGAGTCAAAGTGGCCCAATGTTCAGCACGGGCATTGAAAAGCTCCAGTCTCAAGTCCCGATTCTCTCGGTCCTTATCCTCGAGCATCTCGGCAGTGGTGCGAGTTAGTGAGTCCTCCAGAGTGGAGTCAGCATAGATAGCCTGGAGATACCCTTGCGCTCCTGGGAGTGAATCTGTCATATAACGGAAGTCGGTGTTCCGAAGCAGGCCAGTCCTGACTCGCATGATGGTCATCATGGAATAGGCAGCATCCTGCACAGCCATCTCAACAGTAACCCCGAGTCCATAGGAACAGTGGAGGGGCTCGGTAGATCCAGGATAAGAAGGAAATATCCTGACAGTGCAGAAATATTGGCTTTGATTGAAGTCTCGGAATTGCTCTTCAACGTGGTATTCGGGATACCAACGGTAACCTGTCTTGATCATTACCCGGACTAACTTAGCCGTATGGCCGGGCACATCGAGGCACCAGGTCAGGTGAACCACTTGGTTTTGAGCACGAGTGGCCATCTGAAAGCACAACCACAATGCAAAGACATTAGAATTTCTAGGGAAAATTGGACAGCATAACAGCTGTAAATGCTCAGAAACAGAGTTGAGACATTCACAATGGTTTGCAAAAATCACTCAACAACATCATATCAAGGTTCTAGTTCAACTGGTAACATACTAAAATTAGTAGAAACTGTAGTGAGGCTGGTAACCAACAATCCTATAAGTTACTACAGATTATTAACACGTGAACCTGATAGAGAGAAGAGAGCCTAGTCCTTATCCCACGTAGAATGAGAAGAGAATGACACAGATCAGAGGGCATAAGGTAAAGGAGTAAAAAGAGCCTTACGTTCCCTCCCACAATCAATTCCCCTACATATAACTAAAGCATTTCTAGATTCGACATCGACCAGTTTGGCTTAGCGAACCTACAGGCAGTCCGGCTCTGATGCCAGCGCTGTCAGGACCCCGATTCCAAGTCACATCGACCCAGCCGGTAACACCTCATATCACTTTGCGGCCTCACGCACGGTAATCCCACGGGTGTCGCCTGACCATGGCCCGGGACCGTTTGCGCCTTTTGGCTCACGTATATGACAGTGTCGCTAGCATCCATATGACAGAGAACCCGGGCCAACATGGCTAGTCATGAACCCAAAGCGGCACTAACCCATGGGGACAGGCATACATGAATCACATCGAGCATGTCGGTCATCAACATGTGAATCCGGGCTGTAGCACTTGGCTAACAGGACTCCGGTTACACGGGCTGTAGCAGGCTAGGCAGGACTCCGGATGTCACCACGTGACATTTCCCCGAAGGGACAGACACAGGAACGAAGTGAAACACATGCCGGCCAGTCAAGTGTTCAGAGCAGTAGTGCTGGGCTAGCAGGACTCCGGTGAACTGGGCTGTAGCGGACTAATATCGTTCAGGAAGCACTAGACTACATTTCCCCATATGAGAGGCTGCCAAGGATAAACAACTAGATTGTCGGATCCCACTCATACCAAGCATTTCAATCATACACACAATATGCCCGATATGAGTACATACAACATGGCATCACAACAAAACTCTACAACTCAAGTACTTTATTTAAAAGGTTCCGAGGAGCCATACATAACATATTCATACAGATAGGGGTCACACGACCCGACACTCAAGTCATACAATCATACAAGCACATGCAGAAGCAACTTAGTCTGAGTACAGACACTAGAAAGGAAAAAGGCTTGAGGAAGCCTATTTATCTATAGAGGGCCCTTCCAAGTCTTGGACCACCACCTGGGTGGCTAGTCACTCGTCAACATCGAGGTCTACATAGAACCCATCGGAGGGGGCGGTGTTGTCGTCTGAAAACATTAATTAAAGCAACATGAGTACGGAGGTACTCAGCAAGTCTTACAACAGAATCCTACTATACATGCACATTCTCAAGAAGGTAGTGGAGTTATTGCAGCAAGCCAGCTTTGACTCATGGCTAAGCTATCCTATGATAGACACAACTTGTAAAGCATTTGTCGCACACGAGTCCTCTATTCACAACACAATACTCTCTCGTCAACCTACGAGAGGGCCATCCACTGTACTCACACTTATCTTGAGGATTTTAGTAGTATCCATTTACTTGTCTATGAACTGCATAGGTGACCAAGTAGTCCTTTACCGCGGACGCGGCTATTCGAATAG
This sequence comes from Triticum urartu, assembly GCF_003073215.2. Lineage (NCBI taxonomy): Eukaryota > Viridiplantae > Streptophyta > Magnoliopsida > Poales > Poaceae > Triticum > Triticum urartu. Next base: position 16,024,200 of record NC_053027.1, on the reverse strand, counting down.
TTTTATACCCTGCAGGGGTGTACTTCGTTGCACACGCTCTCACCACTTATCGCCGCTACACGACGTGTACTCAGCAACCTTCAAGCGGAAGCCCAGTGAGGGTGTCGGCCACGACCTAACTAAACACACGAGTCCCTAGTCCAGGTTTATCACCTATTCAGGTTCCATCCGTAGGGAGTCCGGCCGAGGTTTCCACTAACGGCCCTGAACGATGTGTGCAGGGTTCCCGAGACACCAAACGGTCGACTTGGTACACCGTGCCACGTGCCTACTGCAACACAGCCCACCCCTTAGGTCAGCGCTGCGTGCGGCCCCCAGCATGCTACAAACACCAGAAACTACTTTGCAACTCTCGGACAGAGGACAAGAGTGGTTAATAAGTCGAGAGGGTCAATTAAGGATCCCAATGTGTGGTAGTAGCTGAATCTTAAATCACACACACAGATCTCAGTTCTTATGGACGGCCTCAATGAAACAACCCACCATGTACTCCTACATGGCCTCTCATCGATTCCTTTACCAAAACATATTCAACACTTTCACTCTCATTACCGACACAACCTTTTGTTGGGGAACGTAGTAATTTCAAAAAATTTCCTACGCACACGCAAGATCATGGTGATGCATAGCAACGAGAGGGGAGAGTGTTGTCTACGTACCCTCGTAGACCGAAGTGGAAGCGTTGACGCCACATAGAGGAAGTAGTTGTACGTCTTTCCGATCCGACCGATCCAAGCATCGTTACTCCGGCACCTCCATGTTCTTAGCACACGTTCAGCTCGATGACGCTCCCCGGGCTCCGATCCAGCAAAGCTTCGGGGATGAGTTCCGTCAGCACAATGGCGTGGTGACGATGATGATGTTCTACCGACGCAGGGCTTCGCCTAAGCACTACAACGATATGACCGAGGTGGAATATGGTGGAGGGGGGCACCGCACACGGCTAAGGAACGATCACGAAGATCAACTTGTGTGTTCTAGGGTGCCCCCCTACCTCCGTATATAAAGGATCCAAGGGGGGTGCGGCCGGCCCTAGAGGAGGCGCCCAGGAGGAGTCCTACTCCTACCGGGAGTAGGACTCCCCTCCCTTTCCTTGTCCAAGTAGGAGAGAGGGAAGGAGAGAAGGAAAAGGGGGGGCGCTGCCCCTCCCTCCTTGTCCAATTCGGACTAGGGGGAGAGGGGGCGCGCGGCCTGCCCTGGCAGCCCCTTCCTCTTCTCCACTTTAGGCCCATGAGGCCCATTAACCCCCCGGGGGGTTCCGGTAACCCCCCGGTGCTTCGGTTTTATCCGAAACTTCCCCGGAACGCTTCCGGTGTCCGAATATAGTCGTCCAATATATCAATCTTTATGTCTCGACCATTTCGAGACTTCTCGTCATGTCCGTGATCACATCCGGGACTCCGAACTAACTTCGGTACATCAAAATGCATAAACTCATAATAACTGTCATCGTAACGTTAAGCATGCAGACCCTACGGTTCGAGAACAATGTAGACATGACTGAGACAAATCTCCGGTCAATAACCAATAGCGGGACCTGGATGCCCATATTGGTTCCTACATATTCTACGAAGATCTTTATCGGTCAGACCGCATAACAACATACGTTGTTCCCTTTGTCATCGGTATGTTACTTGCCCGAGATTCGATCGTCGGTATCCAATACCTAGTTCAATCTCGTTACCGGCAAGTCTCTTTACTCGTTCCGTAATACATCATCTCGCAACTAACTCATTAGTTGTAATGCTTGCAAGGCTTATGTGATGTGCATTACCGAGAGGGCCCAGAGATACCTCTCCAACAATCAGAGTGACAAATCCTAATCTCGAAATACGCCAACCCAACATCTACCTTTGGAGACACCTGTAGAGCACCTTTATAATCACCCATTTACGTTGTGACGTTTGGTAGCACACAAAGTGTTCCTCCGGCAAATGGGAGTTGCATAATCTCATAGTCATAGGAACATGTATAAGTCATGAAGAAAGCAATAGCAACATACTAAACGATCGGGTGCTAAGCTAATGGAATGGGTCATGTCAATCAGATCATTCACCTAATGATGTGATCCCATTAATCAAATAACAACTCTTTGTTCATGGTTAGGAAACTTAACCATCTTTGATTAACAAGCTAGTCAAGTGGAGGCATACTAGTGACACTCTGTTTGTCTATGTATTTTCACATGTATTATGTTTCCGGTTAATACAATTCTAGCATGAATAATAAACATTTATCAGTGACCAAAGGGTGCGAGCATTAGTAAGGTACACATCAATAACATGTATATCACATATACCTTTGTTCACCTTGCCATCCTTCTTATCCACCAAATACTTGGGGCAGTTCCGCTTCCAGTGACCAGTCTGCTTGCAGTAGAAGCACTCAGTTTCAGGCTTAGGTCCAGGTCTGGGTTTCTTCTCTTGAGTAGCAACTTGCTTGCCGTTCTTTTTGAAGTTCCCCTTCTTCTTCCCTTTGCCCTTTTTCTTGAAACTAGTGGTCTTGTTGACCATCAACACTTGATGCTCCTTCTTGATTTCTACCTCCGCAGCTTTCAGCATTGCGAAGAGCTCGGGAATAGTCTTATTCATCCCTTGCATATTATAGTTCATCACGAAGCTCTTGTAGCTTGGTGGCAGTGATTGGAGAATTCTGTCAATGACGCAATCATCTGGAAGATTAACTCCCAATTGAATCAAGTGATTATTATACCCAGACATTTTGAGTATATGCTCACTAACAGAACTGTTCTCCTCCATCTTGCAGCTATAGAACTTATTGGAGACTTCATATCTCTCAATCCGGGCATTTGCTTGAAATATTAACTTCAACTCCTGGAACATCTCATATGCTCCATGACGTTCAAAACGTCGTTGAAGTCCCGATTCTAAGCCGTAAAGCATGGCACACTGAACTATTGAGTAGTCATCAGCTTTGCTCTGCCAGACGTTCATAACATCTGGTGTTGCTCCAGCAGCAGGCCTGGCACCCAGCGCTGCTTCCAGGACATAATTCTTCTGTGCAGCAATGAGGATAATTCTCAAGTTAAGGACCCAGTCCGTGTAATTGCTACCATCATCTTTCAACTTTGCTTTCTCAAGGAACGCATTAAAATTCAACAGAACAACAGCACGAGCCATCTATCTACAATCAAACATAAACAAGCAAGATACTATCGGGTACTAAGTTTCATGATAAATTTAGGTTCAATTAATTTACTAAAAGAACTCCCACTTAGATAGACATCCCTCTAATCCTCTAAGTGATTACGTGATCCAAATCAACTAAACCATGTCCGATCATCACGTGAGATGGAGTAATTTCATTGGTGAACATCATTATGTTTATCATATCTACTATACGATTCACGCTCGACCTTTCGGTCTCCGTGTTCCGAGGCCATACCTGTATATGCTTGGCTCGTCAAGTATAACCTGAGTATTCCGCGTGTGCAACTATTTTGCACCTGTTGTATTTGAACGTAGATCCTATCACACCCGATCATCACGTGGTGTCTCAGCACGAAGAACTTTCGCAACGGTGCATACTCAGGGAGAACACTTCTTGATAATTAGTGAGAGATCATCTTATAATGCTACCGTCAATCAAAGCAAGATAAGATGCATAAAAGATAAACATCACATGCAATCAATATAAGTGATATGATATGGCCATCAACATCTTGTGCCTGTGATCTCCATCTCCGAAGCACCGTCATGATCACCATCGTCACCGGTGCGACACCTTGATCTCCATCGTAGCATCGTTGTCGTCTCGCCAATCTTATGCTTCCACGACTATCGCTACCGCTTAGTGATAAAGTAAAGCATTACAGCACGATTGCATTGCATACAATTAAGCAACAACCATATGGCTCCTGCTGGTTGCCGATAACTGAAGGAAATATGCCCTAGAGGCAATAATAAAGTTATTATTTATTTCCTTATATCATGATAAATGTTTATTATTCATGCTAGAATTGTATTAACCGGAAACATAATACATGTGTGAATACATAGACAAACAGAGTGTCACTAGTATGCCTCTACTTGACTAGCTTGTTAATCAAAGATGGTTATGTTTCCTAACCATGGACAGAGAGTTGTTATTTGATTAACGGGATCACATCATTAGATGAATGATCTGATTGACATGACCCATTCCATTAGCTTAGCACCCGATCGTTTAGTATGTTGCTATTGCTTTCTTCATGACTTATACATGTTCCTATGACTATGAGATTATGCAACTCCCGTTTACCGGAGAAAAACTTTGTGTGCTACCAAACGTCACAACGTAACTGGGTGATTATAAAGGAGCTCTACAGGTGTCTCCAAAGGTAGATGTTGGGTTGGCGTATTTCGAGATTAGGATTTGTCACTCCGATTGTCGGAGAGGTATCTCTGGGCCCTCTCGGTAATGCACATCACATAAGCCTTGCAAGCATTGCAACTAATGAGTTAGTTGCGGGATGATGTATTACAGAACGAGTAAAAGAGACTTGCCGGCGAGATAGAACTAGGTATTGGATACCGACGATCGAATCTCGGGCAAGTAACATACCGATGACAAAGGGAACAACGTATGTGGTTATGCGGTCTGACCGATAAAGATCTTCGTAGAATATGTAGGAGCCAATATGGGCATCCAGGTCCCGCTATTGGTTATTGACCGGAGACGTGTCTCGGTCATGTCTACATTGTTCTTGAACGGTAGGGTCCGCACGCTTAACGTTACGATGACAGTTATTATGAGTTTATGCATTTTGATGTACCGAAGATTGTTCGGAGTCCCGGATGTGATCATGGACATGACGAGGAGTCTCGAAATGGTCGAGACATAAAGATTGATATATTGGAAGCCTATGTTTGGATATCGGAAGTGTTCCGGGTGAAATCAGGATTTTACCGGAGTACCGGGAGGTTACCGGAACCCCCCGGGAGCTGTATGGGCCTTAGTGGGCTTTAGTGGAAAGGAGAAGGGGCAGCCCAAGATGGGCCGCGCGCCTCCCCCCTCCCCTAGTCCTATTAGGACAAGGAGAGGTGGCCGGCCCCCCCCTCTCTCTTTCCCCCTCAGCGAATCCTATTCCAACTAGGATTGGGGGGGCGGAATCCTACTCCCAGAGGGAGTAGGACTCCCTTGGCGCGTCCTCCTTGGCCGGCCGGCCCCCTCCCCTTGGCTCCTTTATATACGGAGGCAGGGGCACCCTAGGAAACACAAGTTGATCCTTGAGATCGTTCCTTAGCCGTGTGCGGTGCCCCCTGCCACTATATTCCACCTCGATCATATTGTAGCGGTGCTTAGGCGAAGCCCTGCGATGGTAGACCATCAAGATCGTCACCATGCCGTCGTGCTGACAGAACTCCTCCCCGATGCTTTGCTGGATCGGAGCCCGGGGATCGTCATCGAGCTGTACGTGTGCTAAGAACTCGGAGGTGCCGGAGTAACGGTGCTTGGATCGGTCGGATCAGGAAGATGTACGACTACTTCCTCTACGTTGCGTCAACGCTTCCGCAGTCGGTCTGCGTGGGTACGTAGACAACACTCTCCCCTCTCATTGCTATGCATCACCATGATCTTGCGTGTGCGTAGGAAATTTTTTGAAATTACTGCGTTCCCCAACAATGGTATCAGAGCCTAGGTTTTATGGTTTGATGTTATATGCACGAGTAGAACACAAGTGAGTTGTGGGCAATATAAGTCATACTGCCTACCAGCATGTCATACTTTGGTTCGGCGGTATTGTTGGACGAGACGACCCGGACCAACATTACGCGTATGCTTACACGAGACCGGTTCTCCCGACGTGCTTTGCACATAGGTGGCTTGCGGGCGACTGTCTCTCCAACTTTAGTTGAACCAAGTGTGGCTACGCCCGGTCCTTGCGAAGGGTAAAACGGAGTTTATTTGACAAACTATCGTTGTGGTTTTGATGCGTAGGTGAGATTGGTTCTTGCTTAAGCCCGTAGCAGCCACGTAAAACTTGCAACAACAAATTAGAGGACGTCTAACTTGTTTTTGCAGGGCATGATGTGATGTGATATGGTCAAGGCATGATGCTGAATTTTATTGTATGAGATGATCATGTTTTGTAACCGAGTTATCGGCAACTGGCAGGAGCCATATGGTTGTCGCTTTATTGTATGCAATGCAATCGCGCTATAATGCTTTACTTTATCACTAAGCGGTAGCGATAGTCGTGGAAGCATAAGATTGGCGAGACTACAATTATGCTACGATGGAGATCAAGGTGTCGCGCCGGTGACGATGGTGATCATGACGGTGCTTCGGAGATGGAGATCACAAGCACAAGATGATGATGGCCATATCATATCACTTATATTGATTGCATGTGATGTTTATCCTTTTATGCATCTTATCTTGCTTTGATTGACGGTAGCATTATAAGATGATCTCTCACTAAATTATCAAGAAGTGTTCTCCCTGAGTATGCACCGTTGCGAAAGTTCTTCGTGCTGAGACACCACGTGATGATCGGGTGTGATAGGCTCTACGTTCAAATACAAAGGGTGCAAAACAGTTGCACACGCGGAATACTCAGGTTAAACTTGACGAGCCTAGCATATGCAGATATGGCCTCGGAACACGGAGGCCGAAAGGTCGAGCGTGAATCATATAGTAGATATGATCAACATAATGATGTTCACCATTGAAAACTAATCCATTTCACGTGATGATCGGTTATGGTTTAGTTGATTTGGATCACGTGATCACTTAGAGGATTAGAGGGATGTCTATCTAAGTGGGAGTTCTTAAGTAATTTGATTAATTGAACTTAAATTTATCATGAACTTAGTCCTGGTAGTATTTTGCAAATTAAGTTGTAGATCAATAGCTCGCGTTGTTGCTTTCAGATGTTTATTTTGATATGTTCCTAGAGAAAATTGTGTTGAAAGATGTTAGTAGCAATGATGCGGATTGGATCCGTGATCTGAGGTTTATCCTCATTGCTGCATAGAAGAATTATGTCCTTGATGCACCGCTAGGTGACAGACCTATTGCAGGAGCAGATGCAGACGTTATGAACGTTTGGCTAGCTCAATATGATGACTACTTGATAGTTTAGTGCACCATGCTTAATGGCTTAGAATCGGGATTTCAAAGACGTTTTGAACGTCATGGAGCATATGAGATGATCCAGGAGTTGAAGTTAATATTTCAAGAAAATACCCGAGTTGAGAGATATGAAGTCTCCAACAAGTTCTATAGCTAAAAGATGGAGGAGAATCGCTCAACTAGTGAGCATGTGCTCAGATTGTCTGGGTACTACAATCGCTTGAATCAAGTGGGAGTTAATCTACCAGATAAGATAGTGATTGACAGAATTCTCTAGTCACCATCACCAAGTTAGTAGAACTTCGTGATGAACTATAGTATGCAAGGGATGACGAAAACGAATCCTGAGCTTTTCATGATGATGAAATCGATGAAGGTAGAAATCAAGAAAGAGCATCAAGTGTTGATGATTGACAAGATCACTAGTTTCAAGAAAAAGGCAAAGGGAAGAAGGGGAACTTCAAGAAGAACGGCAATCAAGTTGCTGCTCAAGTGAAGAAGCCCAAGTCTGATCCTAAGCCTGAGACTAAGTGCTTCTACTGCAAAGGGACTGGTCAATGGAAGCGGAACTACCCCAAGTGATTGGCGGATAAGAAGGATGGCAAAGCGAACATAAGTATATTTGATATACATGTTATTGATGTGTACTTTACTAGTGTTTATAGCAACCCCTCAGTATTTGATGCTAGTTCAGTTGCTAAGAGTAGTAACTCGAAACGAGAGTTGCAGAATGAATAGAGACTAGTTAAGGGTGAAGTGACGATGTGTGTTGGAAGTGGTTCCAAGATTGATATGATCATCATCGCACACTCCCTATACTTTCGGGATTAGTGTTGAACCTAAATAAGTGTTATTTGGTGTTTGCGTTGAGCATGAATATGATTTGATCATGTTTATTGTAATACGGTTATTCATTTAAGTAAAAGAATAAATTTTTGTTCTGTTTACATGAATAAAACCTTATATGGTTACACACCCAATGAAAATAGTTCATTGGATCTTGATCTTAGTGATACACATATTCATAATATTGAAACCAAAAGATGCAAAGTTAATAATGATAGTGCAACTTATTTGTGGCACTGCCGTTTAGGTCATATTGGTGTAAAGCGCATGAAGAAACTCCATGCTGATGGGCTTTTGGAATCACTTGATTATGTATCAGTTGATGCTTGCGAACCATGCCTCATGGGTAAGATGACTAAGACCCCGTTCTCCGGAGCGAGCAACTGACTTATTGGAAATAATACATACTGATGTATGCGGTCCGATGAGTGTTAAGGCTCACGGCAAGTATCGTCATTTTCTGAACTTCACAGATGATTTGAGCAGATATGGGTATATCTACTTGATGAAACATAAGTCTGAAACATTTGAAAAGTTCAAAGAATTTCAGAGTGAAGTGGAAAATCATCGTGACAAGAAAATAAAGTTTCTACGATCTGATCGCGGAGACAAATATTTGAGTTACGAGTTTGGTCTTCAGTTAAAAACAATGTGAAATAGTTTCACTACTCACGCCACCTGGAACACCACAGTGTAATGGTGTGTGCGAGCGTCATAACCGTACTCTATTGGATATAGTGCAATCTATGATGTATCTTACCGATCTACCACTATCGTTTTGGGGTTATGCATTAGAGACAGCTGCATTCACGTTAAATAGGGCACCATCAAAATCTTTTGAGACGACGCCTTATGAACTGTGGTTTGGCAAGAAACCAAAGTTGTCGTTTCTTAAAGTTTGGGGTTGTGATGCTTATGTGAAAAAGTTTCATCCTAATAAGCTCAAACCCAAATCGAAAAAGTGCGTCTTCATAGGATACCCTAAAGAAAATGTTGGGTACACCTTCTATCACAGATCCGAAGGCAAGATATTCATTACTGAGAATGGATCCTTTCTAGAGAAGGAGTTTCTCTCGAAAGAAGTGAGTGGGAGGAAAGTAGAAAAACTTGATAAGGTAATTGTACCTTCTCCCTTATTGGAAAGTAGTTCATCACAAAAATCTGTTCTTGTGACTACTACACCAATTGGTGAGGAAGCTAATGATGATGATCATGTAACTTCAGATCAAGTTACTACCGAATCTCGTAGGTAAACCAGAGTGAGATCCGCACCAGAGTGGTACGGTAATCCTGTTCTGGAGGTCATGTTACTTGACCATGACGAACCTACGAACTATGAGGAAGCGATGATGAGCCCAGATTCCGCGAAATGGTTTGAGGCCATGAAATCTGAGATATGATCCATGTATGAGAACAAAGTTTGGACTTTGGTTGACTTGCCCGATGATCGGAAAGCAATTGAGAATAAATGGATCTTCAAGAGGAAGACGGACGCTGATAGTAGTGTTACTATCTACAAAGCTAGAATTGTCGCAAAAAAAAGTTTTCGACAAGTTCAAGGTGTTGACCACGATGAGATCTTCTCACTCGTATCTATGCTTGAGTCTGTCCGAATCATGTTAGTAATTGCCGCATTTTATGAAATCTAGCAAATGGATAAACAAAACTGCATTCCTTAATGGATTTATTAAAGAAGAGTTGTATATGATGCAACCAGAAGGTTTTGTCAATCCGAAAGACGCTAACAAAATGTGCAAGCTCCAGCGATCCATCTGTGAACTGGTGCAAGCATCTCGGAGTTGGAATATATGCTTTGATGAGTTGATCAAAGCATATAGTTTTATACAGACTTGCGGTGAAGCCTGTATTTACAAGAAAGTGAGTGGGAGCACTACAACATTTCTGATAAGTATATGTGAATGACATATTGTTGATCAGAAATAATGTAGAATTATTCTGTAAAGCATAAAGGAGTGTTTGAAAGGAGTTTTTTCAAAGAAAGACCTCGCTGAAGCTACTTACATATTAAGCATCAAGATCTACAGAGATAGATCAAGACGCTTGATAAGTTTTTGAGTACATACCTTGACAATATTTTGAAGTAAGTTCAAAATGGAACAGTCGAAGAAAGAGTTCCTGGCTGTGTTACAAGGTGTGAAATTGAGTAAGACTCAAATCCCGACCACGGCAGAAGATAGAAAGAGAATGAAAGTCATTCCCTATGCCTTGGCCATAGGTTCTATAAAGTATGTCATGCTGTATACCAGATCTATTGTATACCCTGCACTGATTTGGCAAGGGAGTACAATAGTGATCTAGGAGTAGATCACTGGACAGCGGTCAGAATTATCTTTAGTGAAATAAGGACGTGACAAAAAGGTTCGTCGTAAAGGGTTACGCCGATGCAAGTTTTGACACTAATCTAGATGACTCTAAGTCTCGGTCTAGATACATATTGAAAGTGGGAGCAATTAGCTAGAGTAGCTCCATGCAAAGCATTGTTGACAAAAAAAATTGCAAAATACATGTGGATCTGAATGTGGCAGACCCGTTGACTAAAATTCTCTCACAAGCAAAACATGATCACACCTTAGTACTCTTTGGGTGTTAATCACATAGCGATGTGAACTAGATTACTAAATCTAGTAAACCCTTTGGGTGTTGGTCACATGGCGATGTGAACTATGTGTGTTAATCACATGATGATGTGAACTATCGATGTTAATCACATGGTGATGTGATCTAGATTATTGACTCTAGTGCAAGTGGGAGACTGAAGGAAATATGCCCTAGAGGCAATAATAAAGTTATTATTTATTTCCTTATATCATGATAAATGTTTATTATTCATGCTAGAATTGTATTAACCGGAAACATAATACATGTGTGAATACATAGACAAACAGAGTGTCACTAGTATGCCTCTACTTGACTAGCTTGTTAATCAAAGATGGTTATGTTTCCTAACCATGGACAGAGAGTTGTTATTTGATTAACGGGATCACATCATTAGATGAATGATCTGATTGACATGACCCATTCCATTAGCTTAGCACCCGATCGTTTAGTATGTTGCTATTGCTTTCTTCATGACTTATACATGTTCCTATGACTATGAGATTATGCAACTCCCGTTTACCGGAGGAACACTTTGTGTGCTACCAAACGTCACAACGTAACTGGGTGATTATAAAGGAGCTCTACAGGTGTCTCCAAAGATAGATGTTGGGTTGGCGTATTTCGAGATTAGGATTTGTCACTCCGATTGTCGGAGAGGTATCTCTGGGCCCTCTCGGTAATGCACATCACATAAGCCTTGCAAGCATTGCAACTAATGAGTTAGTTGCGGGATGATGTATTACAGAACGAGTAAAAGAGACTTGCCGGTAACGAGATTGAACTAGGTATTGGATACCGACGATCGAATCTCGGGCAAGTAACATACCGATGACAAAGGGAACTACGTATGTGGTTATGCGGTCTGACCGATAAAGATCTTCGTAGAATATGTAGGAGCCAATATGGGCATCCAGGTCCCGCTATTGGTTATTGACCGGAGACGTGTCTCGGTCATGTCTACATTGTTCTCGAACCGTAGGGTTCGCACGCTTAACGTTACGATGACAGTTATTATGAGTTTATGCATTTTGTTGTACCGAAGATTGTTCGGAGTCCCGGATGTGATCATGGACATGACGAGGAGTCTCGAAATGGTCGAGACATAAAGATTGATATATTGGAAGCCTATGTTTGGATATCGGAAGTGTTTCGGGTGAAATCGGGATTTTACCGGAGTACCGGGTGGTTACCGGAACCCCCCGGGAGCTGTATGGGCCTTAGTGGGCTTTAGTGGAAAGGAGAAGGGGCAGCCTAAGATGGGCCGCGCGCCTCCCCCCTCCCCTAGTCCTATTAGGACAAGGAGAGGTGGCCGCCCCCCCTCTTTCTCTTTCCCCCTCAGCGAATCCTATTCCAACTAGGATTGGGGGGGGGGGGGAATCCTACTCCCAGAGGGAGTAGGACTCCCTTGGCGCGCCCTCCTTGGCCGGCCGGCCCCCTCCCCTTGACTCCTTTATATACGGAGGCAGGGGCACCCTAGGAAACACAAGTTGATCCTTGAGATCGTTCCTTAGCCGTGTGCGGCGCCCCCTGCCACTATATTCCACCTCGATCATATTGTAGCGGTGCTTAGAAGAAGCCCTGCGACGGTAGAACATCAAGATCGTCACCACGCCATCGTGCTGACAGAACTCCGCCCCGATGCTTTGCTGGATCGGAGCCCGGGGATCGTCATTGAGCTGTACGTGTGCTAAGAACTCGGAGGTGCCGGAGTAACGGTGCTTGGATCGGTCGGATCGGGAAGACGTACGACTACTTCCTTTACGTTGCGTCAACGCTTCCGCAGTCGGTCTGCGTGGGTACGTAGACAACACTCTCCCCTCTCGTTGCTATGCATCACCATGATCTTGCGTGTGCGTAGGAAATTTTTTGAAATTACTGCGTTCCCCAACAATAACTTGGTTACAAAACATGATCATCTCATACAATAAAATTCAGCATCATGTCTTGACCATATCACATCACAACATGCCTGCAAAAACAAGTTAGACGTCCTCTACTTTGTTGTTGCAAGTTTTACGTGGCTGCTACAGGCTTAAGCAAGAACAAATCTTACCTACGCATCAAAACCACAACGATAGTTTGTCAAGTTGGTGCTGTTTTAACCTTCGCAAGGACCGGGCGTAGCCACACTCGGTTCAACTAAAGTTGGAGAAACCGTCACCCGCAAGCCACCTCTGTGCAAAGCACGTCGGGAGAACCGGTCTCGCGTAAGCGTACGCGTAATGTTGGTCCGGGCCGCTTCGTCCAACAATACCGCCGAACCAAAGTATGACATGCTGGTCAGCAGTATGACTTATATCACCCACAACTCACTTGTGTTCTACTCGTGCATATAACATCAACATATAAAACCTAGGCTCGGATGCCACTGTTGGGGAACGTAGTAATTTCAAAAAAATTCCTACGCACACGCAAGATCATGGTGATGCATAGCAACGAGAGGTGAGAGTGTCGTCTACGTACCCTCGTAGACCGAAGCGGAAGCGTTGACGCAACGTAGAGGAAGTAGTCGTACGTCTTTCCAATCCGACCGATCCAAGCACTGTTACTCCGGCACCTCCGAGTTCTTAGCACACGTTCAGCTCGATGACGCTCCCCGGGCTCCGATCCAGCAAAGCTTCGGGGATGAGTTCCGTCAGCACAACGGCGTGGTGACGATGATGATGTTCTACCGACGCAGGGCTTCGCCTAAGCACTACAACGATATGACCGAGGTGGAATATGGTGGAAGGGGGCACCGCACACGGCTAAGGAACGATCACGAAGATCAACTTGTGTGTTCTAGGGTGCCCCCCTGCCTCCGTATATAAAGGATCCAAGGGGGGTTGCCGCTGGCCCTAGAGGAGGCGCGCACGAGGAGTCCTACTCCTACCGGGAGTAGGACTCCCCTCCCTTTCCTTGTCCAAGTAGGAGAGAGGGAAGGAGAGAAGGAAAAGGGGGGGCGCCGCCCCTCCCTCCTTGTCCAATTCGGACTAGGGGGAGAGGGGGCGCGCGGCCTGCCCTGGCAGCCCCTTCCTCTTCTCCACTTTAGGCCCATGAGGACCATTAACCCCCCGGCGGGTTCCGGTAACCCCCGGTGCTCCGGTTTTATCCGAAACTTCCCCGGAACGCTTCCGGTGTCCGAATATAGTCGTCCAATATATCAATCTTTATGTCTCGACCATTTCGAGACTCCTCGTCATGTCCGTGAGCACATCCGGGACTCCGAACTAACTTCAGTACATCAAAATGCATAAACTCATAATAACTGTCATCGTAACGTTAAGCGTGCGGACCCTACGGTTCGAGAACAATGTAGACATGACTGAGACAAATCTCCGTCAATAACCAATAGCGGGACCTGGATGCCCATATTGGCTCCTACATATTCTACGAAGATCTTTATCGGTCAGACCGCATAACAACATACGTTGTTCCCTTTGTCATCGGTATGTTACTTGCCCGAGATTCGATCGTCGGTATCCAATACCTAGTTCAATCTCGTTACCGGCAAGTCTCTTTACTCATTCCGTAATACATCATCTCGCAACTAACTCATTAGTTGTAATGCTTGCAAGGCTTATGTGATGTGCATTACCGAGAGGGCCCAGAGATACCTCTCCGACAATCGGAGTGACAAATCCTAATTTCGAAATACGCCAACCCAACATCTACCTTTGGAGACACCTGTAGAGCACCTTTATAATCACCCATTTATGTTGTGACGTTTGGTAGCACACAAAGTGTTCCTCCGGCAAACAGGAGTTGCATAATCTCATAGTCATAGGAACATGTATAAGTCATGAAGAAAGCAATAGCAACATACTAAACGATCGGGTGCTAAGCTAATGGAATGGGTCATGTCAATCAGATCATTAACCTAATGATGTGATCCCGTTAATCAAATAACAACTCTTTGTTCATGGTTAGGAAACTTAATCATCTTTGATTAACGAGCTAGTCAAGTAGAGGCATACTAGTGACACTCTGTTTGTCTATGTATTCACACATGTATTATGTTTCCAGTTAATACAATTCTAGCATGAATAATAAACATTTATCATGATATAAGGAAATAAATAATAACTTTATTATTGCCTCTAGGGCATATTTCCTTCACCTTTCACTCTAGATCATCATCCCAATGAGCCAGACCTGACACAACTCTAAGCATAGCATGGTAGGAAACACAAATATGGCTCAATCAACTCCTACACATGCTAGTGGGTTTCATCTAGTTACTGTGGCAATGAAAGGTCATGCAAAGGAAGTGGGTTCAACTACCGCAACACACAACAGTTTTGAATCGCGTTGTCTTAATGCAGTAAACAAGAGCAGAAGCGAGAACATGGGTTTGTATCGGAATGATCAATGGGTTGCTTGCCTGATGTAGTGGTAGTAGGGTACTTCCCTTCAGACGGATATTCGGGGTTATCCTCGGAGGCAGAACCTACCACGAAAGACACACCGAACATAATCAACACATGACAATATGCAACAATATGATGCATGCTATGACATGGCAATATGAATGTGTCTTGGCCTAATGCAAGCTAAAACAGAAAGGAATGAACTCATTTGAATCAAAGATTCAAATGTTAGTTCATTTAACATAGCCATTTTAATGCATTATCTTATTTTGCTTAAACACAAAGGTTAACTTGTTCTGTCATGCATGAAACCATTGCCAATGGATAGATTGAATTTTTTTTTGATCAAAATTCATATATAAATCTTTTCATTTGGATTTACAGATTAGTTTCTATGAATTTTTGAAGTTTGCAACAATTTCTGGAATTCTCTATATAAAAATAAATCCAGAAATTAGTTATTGCGTCAGCAGTGCGTCAGGGTGACGTCAGTGGTCAACGGGGACGTCCGGGTCAACCTGACCAGTGGGTCCCGCGTGTCAGCAATTAATTAAACTAACTAAATTTAGTTAAAACTAATCTGGTTAGTTAGCATAGGGGGCCCCACTTGTCATAGACTCAGGTGAGTCCACTTGGGCCCACCCAGTCAAGGTCAACGGGTCAAAGCCGCCGGTGAGGCCAGACGCGGCGGTGGAAGTGCAAATTCGCGCTCCGATGACCAAATGGACGGCGGAGACCATCTACGGGTAGCTGGGAGCAAGCCGCGACGTTTGGTGGTGGTGGTTGAGCTCGGGGTGGCCGGAAACATCGCCGGCGACGAGTCGCCGAAGTCGGGTGAAGGTGAACCCGAGGCTATGGGGCACGGCGAGGCGCGTGGTGATGTCCGTTAGGCTCCTAGGGATGCAGTGAGTGTGTTGGACACGGTGGTGTGACCGGTGGTTGGCCGGAGACACGTCGGCGATGAGCTCGGCGGTGGCGCGTGCGGTGATGCTTTGTGCAGTTGCTACGGTGCATGAGAAGGCAAACAGAGAGGATGGGGAGGTAGCTGAGCTCACGGGGGTCATGCAGAAACAGACGGCGCGGTCGGGGACGAGCTGATGCGGTGGCGACATCGAAGGGGATCTCCGGCGGGGGTCGACGAAGGCGGGGTCGATGGAGGTGTTGCAGAGCGTGTGAGCGCTCGGGGCTCGGCCTGCTCGATGTAGTCGACGATGGCGGAGCGAACGGACACGGTGGCACAGCACGGGGACGAAGGAGGGCGCGACTACGTCGGCAGTGCGGCGGCAGGGGCATCGGCCATGGTGCGGGAGAGCGAGGGAGAGAGGCAGGGGGGCGAGTGAGGTGTCCACGGGGTCGGGGCAGCGACGTGGAGCCTGCCCAGGGTAAAGGCACGCGAAGCGGCAAGCTGCTGGCGCCGTGGCGAGCTCACGCTCGCCGGCGTCAGCTCTCTGCCTGCCTAGCGGGGACGAAGTAGCTAGCTGGCATGGGCCAGCACAGCGCTGGGCCGCCAGGTGGGCCGGCTGATGGGCTGCGGCCAGGTAAGTTCTCTCCCTTTCTTTAAATTTCTGATTTCTATTTTTCTGTAGGTTTGTGGCTTTATTAAAAATAGCTAGGCACTTCTAAAAATCTTGAAAATAATTAGAGGCTATGTTTATAATATTTCCAACGGCCCACGCTTATTTTCAGAATTATTTGAGCATTGAAAATAGGTACTAGCATTTAAATGCCCAAATGCAATTTACATATGATTTAATTCAATGACCTTCTGTTGACCTAGAAAATTGTGCACCACTTTTGCCAGAGGTTCTAACCCAAGACAAAGGGGGTGAAATTTTTAGAAGGGCATTTCAGGTTCATTCAAAATATTTTTAGTAAACCTTAGTTGATTTCAGAGGGGGTGCTGGGGGTTCTGTCTTGCCCAATTCAATTTTCTGATGAAAGGTAGACATGATGCAACACTCTAATGTATGACTAGCTAGGATGTGACACTCTTGCGCCAGTGAGAGGTCGCGTCCGCTCTGACCGGGCATGAATGCAGCACCAATTCTTTGGAGCGGCGCTGACCATTTCGGGCGGGAAGCGCGCGCGATGGAGGGGCTTTGGGTGAGCCAGGCGCTAGTCAGGAGCGGGTGTGGCAGCTCTCTGCATGTCCCTACCGGACGCGCCCGGAAACGAGAGGATGCACCGACTCTCGTGGCTAAAATCGTACACTACACAACATCTCTCTGTAGGAGTAGGTCGATCTGTCGCTCTCTCTAAGACACACATGGTGTTAAACACACACAAACACACACACACGCACACGCACGCACCTTGATCCCGTTGCACCTTCTAATGTGACTTATTACACCTAGACGGAGGGAGTAGTAAGTATACGAGATACGGTGGCACATTGACTTAAGTCGAATACAAGTGCCCAAAATTTGTGTGCATGTTATAATAAGGATTCACTTAAAATAGTATGTGAGCGAACAGAGGGATCAATTGGACAGTGTTCCCGAGCAGTAGCGAGATGTGTGAGGTAAGATACACCGCTCGCGCTTTTAATTTTTCTTATTAATTTGTTTGTTTCACCCTCTAACTTGTGGGACCCAACATACTACGTGGAGAGAGGTAAGGTGATTTATGCACCACTGTGGATAGTCTTACCACCAAAGCCACATGACACGATTATGATTGAAATCCCAATGACTCCCACACACACACACACAAAAAAAACACGGCATACTTGTCACACGAATGCAGGAATGTATAAAAGGTTATTTCCCTCTCGTTGAACATAACGGGAGGGTTGTGTAGCTGGTTAGCCTATTCGCTCATCAAACTTGAGGTCTCGGGTTGGATAACTACACTTGAGCATAATTTGTGCCAGGGGGATTCTTTGAATGGTCAAAATGTTTTCTAGGGTTTGTAGGCTTCACACTCTCTCTCCAGTATATATATACACGCTGGAGCCTCAGCGCTTGTAGTTGCTCTCTTCACACTCTCTCGCCCTCTCCAGGTCTAAACAAGACTTCGTTGGCCTCTCTCTCCCCTCACTGTTGCTCAAAGATCCGGCAGGATCCGTCTGCCGGGAAGGGAAGGAGGCTTAACGCTGTCACCGTCAGCGAGGGACTACCGGCGCAGCTGTTCACTTTCCACCCAGTGGGGGCACGGGAGGGCCTCCAACCCCTTCTTCTTCGCTGTCGTCCCGTCGCCCACCGAACCACGCCCCAAGAACCTTAAGGTATAATTTACTTACTCCACATGCATTGCTCTAGCTGCATGTATACCATGAATCTAGGACGTGGTTCAAAGAGGAAAGGAGTGGGGGAAAGTAGTGGGAAAAGTTGTATATAGCATGAATCTAGGACGTGGTTCAAAGAGGAAATGAAGGGGGAAAGTTGTATAGCATTAATCTAGGATGTGGTTTAAAGAGGAAAGGAATGGGGGAAAGTTGTGGGGAAAGTTGTATCGCATAAATCTATGACGTGGTTCAAAAAGGAAAGGAAGGGGCGAAAGTACTAGTTCAAAAAGGAAAGGAAGGGACAAGGCTGTAGAGTTTGAGCAGGACTAGATTTGCTGCGCTCACATAGGGAAAGGCGTCTAAAGATAACAAAACTGGGACCAACACAAATATGCTCCTTGGTTGTTTATTCTTTGTTGCAACAGACTGTGCATGACCACAGTACATCGGAAGATGCACATGGTGCTGGTGCGTCCACTGTCCCGTGCAACTCATTAGCTGTTGTTAATCTAAGGCCCTGTTTGGTTAAAAACTCCCTAGTCCCTACCTGCTGGGTTCCAGGGACTAAACATGGACTAGAGGTTATTAAATGACATGCTAAAATACCATGTTACCACTAGTAATGAACTAATAGAGACAAGGTGCGATGTGTGGCAGGGGCAACTATTGGAAAAAGTCCCAAAAAGACTCCCTCGGTGTCTTCTTTCTTTAGTCCAAAATGCCCACTTTTAGTCCCTAAAAGTCCCTCATCTTTGGTTTAGATGGGACTGACATGGAGTTTTTTTAGTCCCTACACCAAAATGTCCGTGTAAACAAACACCCTCTAATAATGCCGCTGGAAAATTGATGGAATGCCATAGTTAAAAGCAAATTACATGTTTAACGAATTTTATTGTTAATATAATCTCTATGTTAATATTAATCAATGCCACCGTTTGAGAAATGCTACTGTCTTGCTTTCTTTCCCATTTAGATAAGGTAGATGCTTCTTTTTGTTGGCTTCTGTGTCATCCACCGTTATTGACCACTAATTGTTTCCTTTGCACCTCTGTGTAAACAGGGTTATCTACTTCACCTCGTTGCCATTGTGACCTTTTGTTGCACTGCACCAAACACTTTTGTTACACCGTAATATCCCATTGAGGTAAGATAAGGATATTTCACAACTGCTGGCCTGTATTTTGCCACTTTCATCAGAAAATTAAGTTTAGTACTATACTTGTGCTCCCTAATTGACATGCCAAATCTTACATTGAAGGCGAAGCTTGTTTGTTATTGAACCAAGTGATGAAGGGGAAGAACAAGGGGAAGAAAAACAAAAATCAACTCCCGGTGCTGTAACGAAGCACTGGAACTGTGATGACACAAGTAATGATATAGTTTTGCATCTTAATTTATTGCTATGGCTGGAACGAGCAATTGTTTTGCTACTGATTTGATGCCACTCTTAATGTAATATGTAATTATCTCTACTTGTGCAAACAGGGATCTTCTTTGAAGATACCATATATTTTAGTGGAACTGCACAAGAACATGTTGGAAACATTAAACTAATCGAGGAGTATATAGTAAGCTTGGCCACCACCGTAGATAGCAACAGGTGGTTCCGGAGAAATGTTTCATCTGTATGCTCTACACAATAAGCCTCCTGACAAAGGTTGGTACTCGCCCACTGATTTCATCCATATGATTGAGCTTTGTCATCTCTATTGGTGTTGTGCTACTGTTTAGATACTGCCATGAAAAGGTGGTATTGTCCTTGAGAAGTGCTTCATCTGTGCTGTTTTAAATATTTCCTTTCCTTTTTTTCAAGCAAACAGTGATGCTAGCATTTAGTAGTCCTCTTGTCTTTGCACAACAGGATCATCTTCCTCTGAAGAAGAATATGGACTACGTGAAGCGACTAGTTCCGATTATGCCAGGATGAAGAAGCCCTGTCTATCTTATCATCAGAAGGAGCAGTTGAAGGATGGTTACTGTTCGCACACGAACACGTCACGTGTACCCTCGACGCCGGGGGTGATGCACCTCAGCTCACGTCGAAGGAGACCCGACCGACAACGCGATACGCAAGACAGTCGGCGGGCGCTTTTGAAGACCCGAAACCCCACACGCCCGGGAGGGACCCCGTCAGGGAGTGCGGCGGCTATGGGCTGCCCTAGGTCGATTCGCTCGCCCCTAGAGCCTCGTGGATCGCTGCCCTCCAACGCAAAGAACGAACGAAGAACGAGAAATAAAGATACAAGGGTAGGGAATAAAGATAGATGAACACAAAAGTGTAATAGATTGATTGGTTCGATTGGTGTTGTTCAATCGGCCATCACCCCCAACATATATAAGAGGCGGCTGGACTTCCCGTACAAGCAAACGATTCATCTAGCCTTTCCTTACAAAAAATTACATGAATTCACGTTCTAGAGTCCTAGTTCTATTCTAACTCGGATTCAGTCTGAATCTGGCCCAACTTCTATCTTCCTCCTTGCGCGGGCCGCCGATCTTGTATATGACCTCCGATCAAGACGGCCCAAATATGAAACTTGTGCGCCTCGACGAGACGAACAATTCTTATGTTGAACACTTTTCCAAATAAGACCATCTTGAATATTCTACGAAGCCATCTTTAATATCCAGTCGGACTCGGTCATGTAACAGACTGGATTGTCCGAGTCTCGTAGTGAATTTATAGGCGGTATACTATCTCAGATGATAATGACTCCGAAACCAAAGTTCACCGTTTTGACGATGCGCACAACTTCCGTGTTGATCACTTTTCCATCCGAGGTCATCTGGATTACCTTTCGGGCACATCTTCAGTTTCACTCGGATCTGAGCTCATCCACTCGGATATTAGAGTTTTTCGTCCGACTGGACCTTTTCACTCGGATGTTAGAGTCTTTCACTCGGAAGACAATCTTTCACTCAGATGACTATAATTTCACTCGGAAGACAATCCTTCACTCGGATAACTATATTTCACTCGGAAGGCAATATCTTACTCGAACATCAAGTTTTCATTCCGACGGTAATCTTTTCACTCGGAATAACTTCACTCGGATGATAATTTCACTCGGATTACTATATTTTCACTCGGAAGCCAATCTTTTACTCGATCGATACGTTTTCACTTGACCTTTTACTCGATCGGTAGGTTTTCACTCGGATGGCAAACTTTTCACTCGGATTTCCCGACTGAAAACACAGCCTGATCTTGATTTGCCTCTTCAGGTTGCATACGACCTCGGATTGAGACAAATTATATATGAAAATCGATCGGCTCAACGAGAAGAAACTTTTCCGTGTTGAAGGTATTTCAATTCAAGGCCGTCCTGAGGGCCGAATTGCTCACGCATTGCATCAGACACTCATCAACATGTGTCTGGTGTCAAGCATAATATTTTGGTCTCTGGCCTGTCCAGACCGTATTAACTGTAACTTTTGCATATAAACTCGGGTTGAGATGATTTATATATCAAAATCTATTGCCTCGACGAGACGAAAGACAATTCCTTAAGAATGCTCCTTCATCCGAGGTCATCTTGAAGACGTGATTGGACAAAAACCACTAGGAACATTGAATTATGCCACTCGGAGTATAGTTTCGGTCCGTAAGATAAGGTCGAATGAATATAACCGCAACATCAAAGTTGTTCCACTCGGCGAAGTGAATCTTTTCATGCTGAAAACCCATTCAGTCGAGACCATCTTCATTGCAATCTGTATCTTGCCAAAATCAGGTGTCAACAGTTACATTACTCCCCACAAGACCAAACTAACTTCAGCTCAGAAGGACTGACAAAATCTCCATTTCTTTGCTGTGATGCGCTAGTACAATGTTCTTCTAGGATTATTTCTGGTGAGTTCCATTTTTCTAAAAGTGTGCTCTACATGGACCATGTCTGTGCCTATTGAAACTGTCAATTCATAGTACAGTTTGCTCTATACTAATCACTTTTTTGTATTTGTGCAAACAGGGGTGCTCAGCTTGATTTCAATGGGAACTGCACAAAATGGTCATGAATACATCGGATCATTCATTTCCACCACAAGTAAGGAGGTGACGATAAGCTCAAGGCGTTGCAACATATAAGGGCGAAATCATACAAGCTACGCGCGAATTTGGTTGATTTTGGTGGAACTCAACAAAAAGAACAGTTGGTTTATTTAGCACGAGGTGCCATGTCAATGTCCGAACTGATGGCAAACCCTGCCCATTCCACAATCGCAGGCATTTGATATTTTGGAATGGGACAACCTTGTCAAATTTTGCTCATTGATTTTAGCAAGACATGTGTTTGATATTTTCGAATGGGACGCCCTTTGCTGTCAGCAGCGTCGATCAATTTTTTCTTTATTCTTTAGTTGTGAAGTAAATATTGCCTCTGACATGTGAGTCGCTGAGATGCATAATCATCAATTGTTTTGAATGTTCTCTATGGATTGCCAGGCCTGTGTGTTTGATTGCAATGTACAGAAATGCTAAAAAGCTGCTCAAACTCTTTGTACTCCTTCTGTTCCTTTTTACTTCGCACATTCTGAAAGTGCATACTTTTTTGTATAAGATTGGTCAAAGTAGAGATACTTTGACTGCAGACAAAACTTGTATGCAGACTAGAAAGGACCGGAGGGAGTACATGTGAAACTGCTGCAAACGAGGTGATCACCCTGGGAATAATGCTAGTACGTATTGTTTTGCATGCTCATCCAATGCCAGTGATATAGGAATTTGAACTAATCAAAATAAATTCATTCATACACGGTCGGATTTCATATAAACATGCCAGATTTCATTACATTTCATACATTCTTCATCTAAAAAGTGGTGCGCTGGAGGTATAATTAATTAACCGAAGCTACCCACCTGTGTCCCGCTGAGCCGAACAGAAGCTTCAGTGACTTAACTGCAGGTGCGGTTGCATAACTGACATGTGGCCCAGATGCTTGTTGGACCCACGTGTCAGTCAGCCGGCCAACTGCACCAGCAGTTAAGTAGAAGCAGCGTCCTTCTCCAACATAGCTCTCCGACTCCACGTCGCTGCCAAGAAGCTAACCGGCCGTCAGTGGTCAACCCGCCTAGCTTGTCATAGCGATTAGGGCAACTAGGAGCCCAATGATCAGGATCACCACATGACAAACACCTTTCTTCTTGTCATTCTTCTTCTTGAAGTTCGTGTGTTGCACAGCATTGTTCTTCCCATCAAACTTTGCTTTACCATCAAACTTGCCCTTGTTCTTGAACTTGTGGGGCTAGAAGTTCTTCTTTACCATATTGGCACTAGATCCTCCCTCAATTCCTCAAGCATGTGTGTCCTTTGCTCTCGCCTTTTCTTCCACATCAAGAGTGCCAATGAGATCCACGAAGGAGGAAGCTTGGTGATGAAGGAGGTATAATTAATTAACCGAAGCTACCCACCTGTGTCCCGCTGAGCCGAACAGAAGCTTCAGTGACTAAACTGCAGGTGTAGTTGCGTAACTGACATGTGGCCTCTTGGAGCATGGCCTCGTCGACGCCAGCAGAGCAGGGACTCGTCGGAGCCGGCATTGTCCTCTGCCTCGTCCTTGCTCTCGCCAAACAGCACCTCGCCCACTTCATCGCCCTCTTTGCTAGCCTCTTTGTAGGCGGCCGCAGCCTCGGCCACCCGCATGCGGTACCGCCAGCGCTCGAGGCGGCCCTTGCGGGCGAAGCGGTACGAGTCAAGCAGCGCCTCCTGCTCCGCCCGCTCCACGGCGATCTGCTCCTCCGCCTGCAGGTGCTCCTGGAGGAGATGTTGGTTGTAGGCGGCATCGACCTGCGCCTCCCGGAACTGCTCCTGACGCATCTGCCTCACACTGCCCATATATTGGGCACGGGCCTCGCCGATGGTCATGGTGCAATGCACCGGCGAGGATGGCGCGGAGGAGGGGGTTGGCGCCGGATCGTCGACTACCATGTTCTCCATTGGAATGTCGTCGTCCTCTGGCTGCCTGCCGGCCAGCCGGTCGGCAGCAATGGCTGCCATCTCCTTTTGGTCCGTCGTCCGCCCGTCCCGAAGAGCGCTGGAGCGAGAGGAAGCCATGGTGGGCAGTAGTGGTGTGGACAGGAGAAAGGGAACGGATGCGGATGACTGCGGCTATGGCCGGCACAGCAGTTTATATAGCAATGGTGGGCGGGCGGAGGGACGGCCGTGTGGCGCCGGAGTAGCCGCCTCGGCAACCGCGTATCATTAATGTGGGCGGCAGATGGACGGACGGACGGCACTTGTGTTGTTTGAAGGCAGAGCAATCGCCTGCACCGGGAAGCGGGGCGGGTGGCGCTGACTGTTTCGGGCGAAAAGCGCGCGCGGGCGAGGAGATGACTTTACTTGGAGAGGATTACAATGGGGACCCACCAGGTCCATAGCCTCACGTACGCAAGTGCCTCCTTATTATATATATATATATATATATATATAACTATACTCCCTCCGTCTAGGTGAATAAGTCGTATTAGAAGGTGCATCACGACCTAGGTGCAAGCAGATTGGTGGAAAAGAAGAATATTTCTCGCTTCTAAACACAACATTTAATCACAGCTGTTAAGAGGATGCCTTATTAGCTACGCATGCAGGCCATCGTAATTCATAGCATGCAAAGCGCTTTTATTTCTTGCCTAATAACCGCATGGACGTGCTCCATGCATTGGTCCTTGCCCGAGCAAAAAAAAGGGAGGAAAGGGGTTTCCACGGGAGACAACGAGGCAGAGGTGGAAGCGCTCGCTGGAGTAATTTATTTTGCTTCCCCCTGCTTTCCTGACATCACGGTCCCACACCATTGTCAACCTATGTAGTAGTCAATAAACGAGAGAATTGCACAAGAAGCGGCCGACAGCTGGGACCAAGCAGCTCGAGCAGTATTTGTGTTTTTGAGGTGTGAGCACTGCAGAGTTTTTCGATGTTTAGCCCAGATATTAATTTTTCTCCTCTGAACAACAACGAAAACATCGCTGCAGGTATTAACTGGGCGGGCTGTGGCCCGTCTAGCCCAGGCCAGATATCCAGCCCAGATATTAATTTTTTTCAAGCTGAAAATGGCTAGCCCAGCTATACTTTTTTTTAGGAATACCCAGGCAAGGTCAAGTTGTTATTCTCCGCCCCGCTAGGCTGCAAATCTTTCCTAGGAAAGATGCATTAGGCTTAACAAGAAAATGGGCTTTAAGTAATAATAAACGGGATGTAATTATGAAAACTGGGCAGTAACTATAAAAAAATGCACCAAACACGTGATTACTTTATAAAATATTATTTTTGGATATTGAAAGTTTTAATTTCATTAATTGTTGCGAGCGCAATGTTTTGTTGGATTTTTTCGTAATATAAATTTATTTAATCTGACTAGAAATTTCGGGATAAAAATATTTCGGATCCCATCAAAATGGGGGAAATTTTATTGAATTCTGTTTTGAACGGTTGGTTGAAATGGGTTGTACTTTTAACAAACTGTAAATGGGCTGTAGTAAATTCCATTAGAATTCAAAAATGGGCTACACATTCTTACAAATCTCAAATGGGCTATAAGTTCTCTTCCACACACTTCTGGCCTTACTAAGTTGACGCGGCCCCTAAAAAAACAGACGCGTATGCAAGGCTTTGTCAACTTATAGTCAACACACGGTTCTAGCAGCAGTGGCCGTTGGATGTCCATCCTACGAATGTCGTGCTTCTTCTTCAATCTCGGATATTCTAGCTTCACCCGCCCAAAAAATGATTCCTCCCACTGACATCTGGGACGCACCGTTTCGGAAGCTGACTTGTGAGCCTACTAAGTTGACGGGGACGGGGGGCTTTGTCAACTTAGTCAATATGCACGATTCTAGCTCCAGTGACCGTACAATGTCCATCCAACGGCCGTAGTGCATCTTCAACCTCTGGTCTTCTTGCTCCAGCCGCCCAAAGCAGCGCCGGTCGTGCCGCCTGCTCCTGCCTCCCGTGGCCGGCTGTGCTGCCGCGGAGGCCTCACCGCCCCCTACTATTCCCACCGCTGGCCAGGCCCTGCGACGACGGTAGCCTCACACCGCAGTTGAACCAGTGAACCTTCATACTCCTCTCCGCGTGGGCATCCACTGCCGCGTCTTCACCGGCTCCGGGTTGTCCGCTTCCTAGGCCTCACCGTCGTCCACCGCCCTGGTGCTCTCAGCGCGGCGTGGTCGACGTGGTCAAGGAACGACTTCCATCGGACGTGGACTGTACGTGGAGAGGCTGACAACTGGGTCCACGGCGGCAGCAAGGAAGTGCCTCCTTATTACGCAAAAAATAACGATTCCTCCACATGACAGCAGGGACTCACTGGACGGGCCACCGTATTTCTCGAAAAAAACGTTTCCCCCCTAACTTCTCGGACCCACCGGACGGGCCAATGTATTTCGCGAAAAAATGTTCCCCCCGCTGTCAGCTCGGACCCACCGGAAGTGCCTCCTTATTACACAAAAAAATGAATACTGCCCTGCTAGCTGGGACCCACCATGGTGGGAGGCTGACTTGTGGGCCTACTAAGTTGACTGGGATGGGGGCCTTTGTCAACTTCAGTCAATATGAATGATTCTAGCTCCAGTGACCGTACGATGTGCATCCAACGGCCGTAGTGCTTCTTCAACCTCTGGTCTTCTTGCTCCAGCCGCCCAAAGCAGCGCCGGTCGTGCCGCATGCTCCTGCCTCCCATGGCCGGCTATGCTGCCGCGGAGGCCTCATCGACCCCTACTATTCCCACCGCTGGCCAGGCCCTGCGGCGACGGCAGCCTCACACCGCAGCCGAACCAGTGAAACCTCGTACTCCTCTCCGCGCGCGCGGGGGCTTCCACCGCCGCGTCTTCCCCGGATACCCGTCGTCCCCTTCCTAGGCCTCGCCGTCGTCCATCGCCCTGGTGCTCTTGGCGCGGCGTGGTCAACGTGGTCAAGGAACGACTTCCATCGGACGTGGACTGTACATGGAGAGGCTGACAGCTGGGTCCACGGCCGTAGCAAGGAAGTGCCTCCTTATTACGTGCAACATAATTATTCCTCCACCTGACATCGGGGACCCACCGGACAGGCCACCGTATTTCGCGAAGAAAAACGTTTGCCCCTGACTGCTGGGACCCACCAGCTACATCTTCGCACGCAAGGAAGTGCCTGACAGTCGGGACCCACCTGGTCGAAGCGTACGTAACGTTGTCATTCTGGTCGCGAACGTGTACATACATATATACTTGTCGATGTAGAGGCACGCACGTGTCGTACTAGAGGCGCGCACGTAGCATGTACGCATACGTACAGCGGTCAGGGTGCAAGAAAGAAAATACGGCCACATATGTGTACATACGGGCGGGCGGGGTCCTGTTCATCCAGCCCTCCACGGGGTCCTGTTCATCCAGAGGCAGCATCGATCGGCTTCAGTTAGCAGCAGTAGTGAAGGAATCGCTCGATCGGGGTCAGTTAACAGCCATCGATCGATCGCTCGGGTGCAGTAACGCGTAGCCTGCAGTGCAACCGCTCGGGTTTAGTTAGAGCCCAACGCCTTGCTCGGGTTCAGTTAGAGCCATGCTTGCATTTGCCTTCGAGTGGAATGTGTTCTCCACATGGAATGATCTTTGTGCTTGAGATGCAGCTTTGAGGTGGATACTCCAGTCGACTTGCACCTCGTCGTCCTTGCAGATAAGGGTGGAGCGCGCGTTGTACTTGTGACGCGGCTCCGAACGAGAAGGTTGCAGTCGACCTGCACCTCGTCGTCCTTGCGGATAGGGATGGAGTGCACGTTGCACTTGTGACGCAGTCCCTAAGGAGAAGGTTGCGGTCGACCTGCACCTCGTCGTCCTTGCGGATAGGGATGGAGCGTACGTTGTACTTGTGACGCAGCTCCGAAGTAGAAGGTTTCAGTCGACCTGCACCTCGTCGTCCTTGCGGATAGGGATGGGTTTCAAATTTAGGCGAGTACTGGACTACAGCTAAGCCCACGAGTGGGAGGGTTGCTCATCACTCAGTAGGATTTTTCAAACATAGGCGAGTACTAGACTTCATCTAAGCCCCCGAGTGGGAGGGTTGCTCACCACTCGGTAGGATTTTTCAAACTTAGGCGAGTACTGGACTGCAGCTAAGCCGCTGAGTGGGAGGGTTGCTCACCACTCGGTAGGATTTTTCAAACTTAGGCGAGTACTGGACTGCAGCTAAGCCCCCGAGTGGGAGGGTTGCTCACCACTCGGTAGGATTTTCAAACTTAGGCGAGTACTGGACTGCAGCTAAGCCCCTGAGTGGGAGGGTTGCTCATCACTCGGTAGGATTTTTCAATCTTAGGCGAGTACTGGACTGCAGCTAAGCCCCTGAGTGGGAGGGTTGCTCATCACTCGGTAGGATTTTTCAATCTTAGGCGAGTACTGGACTGCAGCTAAGCCCCTGAGTGGGAGGGTTGCTCATCACTCGGTAGGATTTTTCAATCTTAGGCGAGTACTGGACTGCAGCTAAGCCCCCGAGTGAGAGGGTTGCTCACCACTCGGTAGGATTTTTCAAACTTAAGCGAGCGTTGGACTGCAGCTAAGCCCCCGAATGAGAGGCTTGCTCATCACTCGGTAGGATTTTTCAATCTTAGGCGAGTACTGGACTGCAGCTAAGCCCCCGAGTGAGAGGTTTGCTCATCACTCGGTAGGATTTCTCAAACTTAGGCGAGTACTGGACTGCAGCTAAGCCCCGAGTGAGAGGCTTGCTCTTCACTCGGTAGGATTTTTCAAACTTAGGCGAAACGGATTCGCGGCTAAGCCCCCGAGTGGGAGGGTTGCTCATCACTCGGTAGGATTTTTCGAACTTAGGCGAGTACTGGACTGGAGCTAAGCCCCGGGTGAGAGGCTTGCTCATCACTCGGTAGGATTTTTCAAACTTAGGCGAGCACTGGACTGCAGCTAAGCCCCCGAGTGAGAGGCTTGCTCACCACTCGGTAGGATTTTTCAAACTTAGGCGAAACGGATTCATGGCTAAGCCCTCGAGTGAGAGGCTTGCTCACCACTCGGTAGGATTTTCCAAACTTAGGCGAAACGGATTCGCAGCAAAGTCACCCACTGGGGGATTTCAGATGCAAACAAAAGAAACAACAATCATTTAAGAAGACTGTAAAGCTCTTGTCTTTGATAAACAAACTACAAAGGTATTTCTTATTACATCTCATCCGAATGAGTACTTAAGTATAAAAGGGGCGGAGCAGCTCCGCATTCCAAGCCCGTGGCTCATCTTTCTGATGCTCGAGATTGTAAAGATGGTATGCTCCATTAGGGAGAACTCTGGTGACAATGAAGGGACCTTCCCAAGCAGGGGCGAGCTTGTGTGGTTTCTGCTGATCCACTCGAAGAACCAAGTCTCCCTCTTGAAAGGCTCGGCCCCTCACGTTTCTGGCGTGGAATCCACGCAAGTCTTGCTGATAAATGGTCGACCGGATTAAGGCCATCTCTCTTTCCTCCTCTAGGAGATCTACTGCGTCCTGCCGGGCCTGTTCTGCTTCATCTTCAGAGAAGAGCTCGACTCGGGGTGCATTGTGAAGCAAGTCACTTGGTAGAACAGCTTCAGCTCCATAGACCAAGAAGAATGGAGTTCAGCCAGTCGACCGATTGGAAGTTGTCCTCAATCCCCAAAGAACTGATGGAAGTTCATCAACCCAGGTGCCTGCTGTGTGCTTGAGATCACGCATCAGTCGGGGTTTCAGTCCTTTGAGAATCAAGCCATTTGCTCTTTCTGCTTGTCCATTCGACTGGGGGTGGGCGACTGAAGCATAGTCGACTTGTGTGCCTTGGGAAGTGCAGAAGGCTCTGAACTCATCAAAATCAAAGTTCGACCTGTTGTCAGTGATGATGCAGTGCAGAACCCCATATCTGAATGTCAACTCTCTGATGAAGTTGACGACAGTACTGGCTTCAAGATTCTTGATAGGCTTGGGTTCAATCAATTTGGTAAACTTGTCGGCTGCTACAAGCACATGAGTGAAGCCGCTCCTACCAGTCCTCAGTGGTCCAACCATACCCAATCCCCAAACAGCAAAGGGCCAGACGAGTGGAATGGTCTTCAGGGCTGACGCAGGCTTGTGGGGCATATTGGAGTAAAACTGGCAGCATTCACATTTGTCAACTATATCTTTCGCCATTTCATTTGCTCGTGGCCAATAAAATCCAGCTCGGTATGCTTTGGCCACAATGGTCCGAGAGGACGCATGGTGGCCACAGGTCCCCGAGGGGATATCGTTGAGGATCACTCGACCTTCTTCTGGCGTTATGCATTTCTGGCTGACTCCAGTCACAATTTCTCTGAACAGCTGTCCTCTTATCATAGTAAAGGCCTTGGACCGACGGACGATCTGTCGAGCCTCCTCTTCATCCTCTGGGAGTTCCTTCCTAAGTATATACGCAATATATGGCACTGTCCAGTCGGGAGTGATGACTAAAACCTCCATGATCAGGTCGACCACGGCTGGGACCTCGACTTTAGTCGGATCTATAGCACTCTTAGGCTGCGGGGGCTCTTCAGTTAAAGGATCTTCTTGAACTGAAGGTGTATGAATGTGTTCCAAAAACACATTGCTGGGAATGGCTTCTCTCTTGGAACCAATCTTTGCCAAATCATCGGCTGCTTGATTTTTCAGTCGGGGTATATGATGGAGCTCTAACCCCTCAAACTTTGCCAAATCATCGGCTGCTTGATTTTTCAGTCGGGGTATATGATGGAGCTCTAACCCCTCAAACTTCTTTTCCAACTTCCTCACCGCATTGCAGTAACCAGTCATAGCTGGGCTTCTGACGTCCCACTCCTTCATCACTTGATTGACTACCAAATCTGAGTCGCCGTAGACCATGAGGCGACGGACGCCGAGTGAGATGGCCATATGTAACCCATACAAGAGTGCTTCATATTCCGCTTCATTATTGGAGGAATCAAAGTGAATCTGGAGAACATATCTGAGCTTGTCTCGTCGGGGGGATATCAGTACCACTCCGACATCGGAACCATTCAGCATCTTGGAGCCATCAAAGAACATGGTCCAGTGCTCCGAGTGGACTTGAGTCGGCAGTTGCTGTTCGATCCACTCTGCGAGGAAATCTGCTATTGCTTGGGACTTGATAGCTTTCTTTGCCTCAAACTTGATATCCAAGGGAAGGAGTTCAATCGCCCACTTTGCCAGTCGACCAGTTGCATCTCTATTGCTCAGAAGCTCTGATAATGGAGCGTCACTGACGACTGTAATGGAGTGGTCAGAGAAATAGTGTGCAACCTTCTTCGTGCTCATATAAATCCCATAAACAAGCTTCTGATAATGTGGATATCTTTGCTTTGATGGAGTCAAAACTTCAGAAACATAATATACTGGGCGATGAACTTTATAGGCTTTTCCTTCTTCCCGCTCGACCGTAAGTACTGTACTGACGACTTGTCCAGTGGCTGCAATGTAAAGCAGTAAAGGCTCTTTGCTGATTGGGGCAGCAAGCACTGGCTGGGCGGAAAGCAGGACTTTGAGCTCTGCAAATGCTGCATCAGCTTTAGGGGTCCACTCAAACTTATCAAACTTCTTCATCAGTCGGTAAAGAGGCAATGCCTTTTCACCGAGGCGAGAAATGAATCGACTTAAGGCGGCCAAACAACCTGTAAGATTCTGGACATCGTGCACATGCATAGGGCGTTTCATTCGGAGAATGGCACCAACTTTCTTGGGGTTAGTGTGGATCCCCCATTTGGAAATGTGGAAGACGAGTAATTTCCACCCGGAACTCTGAATGTGCACTTTGATGGATTAAGCTTGATATCATACCTTCTGAGGTGGCAAAAGTTTCAGCAAGGTCAGCCAGCAGGTCGGAACCTTTACGTGACTTGACCACAATGTCATCCATGTATGCTTCCACATTCTGACTGATTTGAGTGAATAAACACTTCTGAATCATCCTCATGAATGTGGCTCCAGCATTCTTTAGGCCGAATGGCATGGTGACATAACAAAAGCACCCAAATGGAGTGATGAAAGCCATTGTCATATTCGTCTGCAGTTGGAACCAGTGGCCGGAGCAAATAAAACAACAAAATTGTTTATCTACAAACTTTTGGGTCGACTCGCAAACGGTGCTCAGCTAGCCCCCTGGGAACACCTGTCATGTCAGAAGGTTTCCATGCAAAGATATCCCAGTTCTCACGGAGGAACTGGATGAGCGCTTCTTCCTATTTGGAGTCGAGTGTTGTCGAAATATGAGTCGGAGCAGCATTGGGGTCGGTCGGGTGAATCTGAATCGGCTTCGTTTCACCAGACGTCTGGAATGCAGAATCTGTGGCAGGCTTCTTAGCTCGCAACAAATCACTTGGATCTGCATTCTTTTGATACTCCTGCAATTCTACTACTGCCATTTGTGCATCGGCGATCTTTGAGCCCTTCTGGAAGCACTCTTCTGTCTTCTTCCGATTGCCAGAGATAGTGATCACTCCTCTAGGACCATGCATCTTCAATTTGAGGTACGTGTAACATGGTCGAGCCATAAAACGTGCATAAGCTGGCCTGCCCAGTATAGCATGATAAGCACTCTGGAAATCCACGACTTCAAACGTCAACTTTTCTTTGCGGTAAATCTTGGAATCACCAAAAACCACATCAAGGACGATCTGGCCAAGTGACTCAGCCTTCTTGCCAGGAATAACCCCATGGAAACTCATATTGCTTTCACTGAGTCTGGACATCGGAATGCCCATTCCCTTCAAGGTTTCTGCATACAATATATTCAAGCCACTGCCACCATCCATCAGAACCTTAGTCAACCGAGTGCCTTCGACAACTAGGTCGACCACCAACGCTTGCCTCCCAGGGGTGGCTATGTGCGCTGGGTGATCGGACTAGTCGAATGTAATGGCACTCTGAGACCACTTCAAATAACTGGGTGTCACCGGAGCAACCATGTTTACTTCTCTGTTGATGAGTTTCAGGCGACTTTTGCTCTCAACATCGACAAAAATCATCAGAGTGGAATTGACGTGGGGGTAACCATCATCATCTTCCTCTTTATCCTCAACTTTGTCTGACTCTTTTTCCTTTTCTTTGGGTTGTTTCTCTCGGAACTGCTGGATTAGGAGCCGACACTGTCGAGTGGTATGCTTTGGGTAAATGAGATTACCCTCTTCATCTTTTTTGGTGTGAATGTGGCATGGCAAATCCAACACATCATTTCCGTCCTGATCTTTTATTTTCTTGGTGTTACACGGTCCTTTGGGCTTCCCCTTGAACTTTCCTTGAGTCACGGCTAAGGCTTCTCCAGGAGCAGCTGGCTCGGCTTTGCGCTTCTGCTTCCGACTGGAGTTCCCTCCTCCGGTGTCGTGGGCGACTGTTTTGTGCTTGCCACTCCGGAGCCGATCCTCCTCTTCACCATTGGCATACTTGGTGGCAATCTCCATCATTCGACTCAGAGACATATCTCCGGTCCGACCGAACTTCAGATTCAACTCTCGATACTTGACACCTTCCTTGAAGGGACAAACTGCTTGGTGATCTGACACATTTTCCACCGTGTGGTGCAACATGATCAATCTCTGGATATAATCCCTGAAGGTTTCATTCGGATTCTACACACAAGATTGTAGCTCTGTTAGCCCTGCTGGTCATTTGCATGTACCTTCAAATGTTCTAACAAACACTCGGGCAAGTTCTTCCCAACTATAAATACTGCTGGGTGCTAACTGATTCAACCATGCTCTGGCCGAGCCCTCCAACATCAGAGGAAGGTGCTTCATGGCCACTTCATCATTGCCACCACCAATCTGCACAGCCACTCGGTAGTCCTCTAACCAAGTGTCTGGCTTGGACTCACCAGTGAACTTGCTGACTCCAGTCGCCAACCTGAAGTTGGGAGGAATCACTGCTGCTTTGATTGCTCTGCTGAAACACTTGGGACCTGAAACATGCACTCTGTTGTCCGTCGGATAATCTCTATCGTGGCCATCTCTGTGTTCCCTGTTCCTGTAAACCAGACCTTGAACGAGAATGGATCTCGCATCAAAAGCCTGGATCCCGGGGGTCGACTGGAATCCTTCTTCGCCCACCACTGTGAGGACGTCTGTCATCGTGTTGCCGAGGTGCGTATGACCCACTCCTTGGGGGAGGTGTGGGTACTCGACGTCGATCATACTACTCACGGTTTATGTACTGATCCTGTCGGTCTCCACGTCCCTCACGCCTTGGAGGCGATCTTGGGCTGTGAGCCGACTGAACTGTGTCTGCCATTACAGATCTACTATGAATCATGTTCCGAGACTGTGACACTGCTGTGTTCTGCTCCCCCGCCGCCCGGAGCAAAGCTCGGATCTGCATCAAACCTCTACCAGCCTCCGACTGGGAAGGCCGAATCGACTCTGCTATTCGGACAGCAGCTGTGAGATTATAGATCGGAGTTTGATATACCTGAGTCGGAGGCGGAAAAAGTTGTCGTCGACTGGACTCAGGAACCCGCTGCCGAGCACGCTCATCGAGTGCGTGCTGGAGGTTCTCCAGTTGAGTGCGTTCAGCCAAGTTGGCCAAGCGCGCCTCCTCCAAGGCCCGGGCCTCGGGGGTTTCTCCAACGATTGGAGTGTGAAGTGCATTCATATTACGACGGCGAAGCTCTTCCCTCTGCTTCGAAGAGTGGGGCTTGGGGCGGTACTCCTCGTGGACACGCGACGGATCGCCTCCGCCGTCACCACCGTTGTCGCAGGGGAAGCCAGGTGGACTACGTGGTCCATTGACCATCAGGAATTCTGCCGCGGGGTCACTGCTGTCGCACTCGGATGCAGTCTCGATGGAGCCAGTCGAACAGGTCGTAGAGAGTTTCGTCGGGCTCGATTGCCGCGACTTGAGGGGTGACCGACTGGCGAGCCACCGCGTGCTTCACCCACCGCTGAAGGCTCGACCGACCTGAACGCTTGCCCTGGCGGGCAACAGGGATTGAAGATGCCACAAAAGCCGACCGATACTGGGTCGACGGTTGCCGCAGGACGACGCCGTGGACGCACGCGCGAAAGTGCGTTGCCCCACAGACGGGGAGCGCCTCGACATCGAGTGGAGGCTCTTGGAGCCAAGAGGAGTCGTCGGCGATGAACACGAGCGCGCTGAGACGGATCTCACGGCCCTCGGCCAATCCTCCGCCTGAAACCATGCTGATGGGGATCGGGAAAATTGCAACTTCTCCAACAAGTCGCTAAGACACCTGCCCCATGGTGGGCGCCAACTGTCGTGGTTCTAAGTCTGACAGTAGAAAAGGGGCTAGGGATGTAGAGGCAAGATCCAAGCTATGGAGAAGTTGTACGCACGAGTTTTACGAGTTCAGGCCCTTCTCGGAGGAAGTAACAGCCCTACGTCTCGGTGCCCGGAGGCGGTCGACTGGATTATATGCGTGTGTGTTACAAGGGGTGCGAACCCTTGTGCCAGTGGAGGAGGGTGGCTTATACGAAGTGTGCCAGCACCCCAGCCAGCCCACGTTACAAGGAGTTCAATGTTCATCAAGAAGGAGCGTTACAGGTAACGTCCGTAATAAAGTGTTATAAATGGCTATTAAGTCTAGGAGTTAATGCCCGACCGTTGCTGTGTAGAGTGACTTTAGGTCTTCTATCCGTCGAGTGCTTCTTGTTATGGTCGAGTGACCCTGATTCCTCCGAGTGGAAATGTTTCTGGTCGAGTGGATGATGGTACCCCTCGAATGCTTCTGGCTTTAGAGTGATGTCCTTGGGGAGGGTACTTAGGTCAGGCCTGTGACCCTACCCTAGGTACATGTCCTCATCAGGAATAATTGCTTTAACTAAAAAAACAAACTACTTCTATTAATTTCCTTGCTAAAAATAAACTACTTCTATAGTAAAATAAACTAGTTTTGTTAAATCAACTAGTTTAACTACTAAGCACTTACTATAAATAGAATAAAGTAGTACTTACTAATTAAAAAGAAACTAGTTTAACTAGTTCTATTATTTTTCTAACTAATTATATTAAACACTTTCTCTTCTTATTCTATGAACAAAATTACAACAGAAAAAAATCATAAAAATTCTATGAAAAAAATTGACATATTCTTTGCATATATATGAACACACAAACATTTGCATATTAAACAATAATATCACCAAAAAATGTATGAACAGAAAAAAATTCTAACTTTTGCATATAATTCATTTATGAACAAATTACAACAACTCAATTAACTACACATCTAAACTACGCATCTAAATTAACCACACATCTAAATTAGGAAATTGATATATGGAGCTCACTACGCAACGGGGCGGCGATCGACGAGGAGGCAGGACACGGGGGCGACAGTGAGGGGCACGGCGACGGCGACGGTGAGGGGCGTGGCGACGGGCGATGAGGAGCCAGGGGGCGGCGACGGCGACGGTGAGGGGCACAGCGACGGGCGGCGAGGAGGCAGGGGGCGCGGGGCTGCGACGGCGTCTGGGCGGCGCTGGACGGCGTCGGAGGCAGGGCGACGACGACGACGGTGAGGCGCAGAGGGGTAGCCTGGCAGCATCGTCGGGCGGGGAAGACGAACTGAATGAAAAATTTCACAAGTGCTAGTTATATAGACGAAGCATTGGTTCTGGTCGTGACAGAAACCGGGACGAATGCGACCTTTAGTCCTGGTTGGTGCCACCAACCGGGACCAAAGGCCTCTTTTCAGCAGCCCAAAGGGCGGAAGCGGCGGCCTTTGGTCCTAGTTGGTGGCACCAACCGGGACCATAGGCCTTGTGCTGCTGCGCCCGCGTCGAAAGTTTAGTCCCACCTCGCTAGTCGAGAGGGGCGCGCAGTGGTTTATAAGCCCCACTGCCGCACCCCTCTCGAGCTCCTCTCCATTGCAGCTTTACGGGCCTAATTGACACTTCTATGCCTGATGGGCCTGCTGGGCCTTCTGCTGGCCTGAATCCTGGCCCATGGGTTGGTTTCGAGTCGTATTCAGGCAGTGGTGGCCGAGTAGGTGGCATATTTTTTATTTTTTCCCTGTTTTTTCTTTCTTGCTTTATTTATTTTGTTTTCTTTCTACTTACAACAAAAAACTTATTTATTTTATTTTGTTTTGTTTCTAATTACTTATTTACTTCACTTTATGATAATTATTTTTGCTTTATGTTATTAAAGTTTTTTATTTTTTATTTGGTTTCTACTTATATATTTTATTAAAGTTTATCTATTTTAAATATCTGTTTTAATCAAAACCAGATTTTGTTAATTTTTTGCTATTAATGTTTTGAAAAAAAATTACTTTCTTAATATAAGTTGCATAAATTTTATATAAATTTAGTTTCAAAAAATATTATAGTTTTATTTTAGTTGATCATAACATAATATTTTAATTGATTGTTTTTATTTTCATAAAAGTTTTGTAGTTCATTCTGTTTGCTATTAATTCTTTTTTGAGCTATAAGACCCGGAAATTGAAAAGCACTACAAATGAACTCTGAAAAGGTTGAAAGTTGGCATGGTATCATCATTTCACCCACATAGCATGTGCAAGAAAGTAGAGAGGGTTACGGCAAAAACTGGATGCACTTCGTGTACAAAACGGACAATCTGTTTCGAAGTATCAGGATTTCATACGGAAACTCGTCTGTTACAACAGGCATTTCAAATGAACTACGAAAAGGTTGAAAGTTGGCATGGTATCATCATAATAGTTGTGGAGAGAAAGTCTTCACTTTTTTCGCTTGTGTGCTTTGCTTATTGCGCCGTAACCATGGATAATCATCATCGTTTATCAGGATGCTTGGGTCAGCCTTTGACTTTGAAGGGAGGAATTTCATGAAACTTTTCATAATCTTCAGACATGTCTGTCTTGCCCTCCACTCCCACGATGTCCCTTTTTCCTGAAAGAACTATGTGGTGCTTTGGCTCATCATATGATGTATTCGCTTCCTTATCTTTTCTTTTTCTCGGTTTGGTAGACATGTCCCTCACATAGATAACCTGTGCCACATAATTGGCTAGGACAAACGGTTCGTCAGTGTACCCAAGATTGTTCACATCCACTGTTGTCATTCCATACTGTGGGTCTACCTGTACCCCGCATCCTGACAGATTGACCCATTTGCACTTAAACAAAGGGACCTTAAAATCATGTCCGTAGTCAAGTTCCCATATGTCCATTATGTAACCATAATATGTGTCCTTTCCCCTCTCGGTTGCTGCATCAAAGCAGACACCGCTGTTTTGGTTGGTGCTCTTTTGATCTTTGGGCGATCGTGTAAAATGTATTCCCATTTATCTCGTATCCTTTGTAAGTCAGTACAGTCGAAGATGGTCCCCTGGACAACGAGTACAACTCATCACAAACAGTGTTGTCACCTCTGAGACGTGTTTCCAACCAACTGCTGAAAGTCCTGATGTGTTCACATGTAATCCAGTCGTCACACTGCTCCGGGTGTTTGGAGCGCAGACTGTTCTTGTGTTCATCGACATACGGGGTCACCAAGGTAGAGTTCTCTAGAACTGTGTAGTGTGCTTGACACCAAGAATGCCCGTCCCTGCATATTATAGCTACCCCTCCTAGCGTGCCTTTTCCAGTCAGTCTCCCATCATACCGCCATTTAGGGAGACCTATCTTCTTAAGGCCAGGAATGAAGTCAACACAAAACCCAATGACATCCTCTGTTTGATGGCCCATGAAGATGCTTCCTTCTGGCCTAGCACGGTTACGAACATATTTCTTTAGGACTCCCATAAACCTCTCAAAGGGGAACATATTGTGTAGAAATACGGGGCCCAAAATGACAATACTGGTAGTTGCATCATGTTTAAATTCAAGGAAAATCGAATTGAGGGAATTCCCAAAGCCTCAGAAATCTTTGAAAATGAGCAAGTTAAAAATTTCTTCAAATGAATCCAAGAAAATGTTCCTGTATTCTGTGAAAATATTGGCATGAGGTGAAATTCAAACCAATATTTTGGGAGTCACAGAAATAATTTATTTGGGCCTTTGATTTAAATCAATAATATATTTGGGTTGGAAATATTTCTGTTATATAAGAAATAATGTCCAAATAATCCCAAACTGAAATGTTTCATGTTGGGTTTATTCTATATAGTGGGCATGTTCAGTTTGGTGATTTTTGAAAGGGTCTAGGTATTTTTAGAAAAGTCACAAAGACTACAGAATAATAGAAAACAAAATTAAAAGAGAAATAGGGAAAACCTACCTGGCCTTACCTGTAGTCGGCCCAGCTGCACCGGCCAGCCCACCAGGGGCAGAGCCGTCTTCAACCTCTACCTACTGGCAGAGGCGTGTCGACGCGCCGCGCCGAGCGGCCACCTCCTGCTTCGCGCTGTCCACGCCTCCTGCGTCCTCGCCGTTCGTCGTGGAAACGCCTGGGCGCCCTGGATTTTCTCCCTCTTCCTCTGCTCACTTCCCCCTCTCTCTCCCTCGCTCCCCACCTCATGGCCGAGGCCGCCATGGCCGCACCGACACCATTCGCCACGGCCATCGACCCTCCCTCGCCCATCCAGTGTATCCAAGAGCTCCGGGTCGTCCTCCTCTTCCTCTCCACCAAGCCATGGAACGACGGACGCACCACAACGTCGCCAGCATCACCGTTTCCATCGCCAGCCACCGTGGATCCTCGCCGTCGATTCGGGAGCTACCGGGCGTCCCCGACCCCGACCTCGCGCTCGTTGGACTCTCTGTGAGCCTCCGCACCGAACCCCTCTCTCCGTTGCCGATTTCATCCTCTAACCGCGGCCTCTGTTGAGCCCGAGAGCTCGCCGCCGACGAGTTTGCCATTGCCGCAGCTAGCAACCTCGAATGACCAAACCGAGCACGTAGTTGTGCTCAGCGTGCTCCCAGGAGGCCATAGCACTGCTCACCTCGTTGTCTCGTACACCGTAGCATTGCATCGGTCGAGCCCGAACTCCGGCCGCCACTGAGGTCGACGCCGTGCCCAACTATGGCCACCTCGCAACCTCCCCCTGCCACAGTTGGATGCGCACGAGCCCCAGATCCTCGTAGGTGGGCTCGGCCATCGATTTGGTCGCCGGAGCCGCCGCCGCGTCTGTGTGTTCGCCGGCGTTGAACTCCGATGATATGACGTGTCCCGTCATTAGCAGCTAACGGCCCCGCTAATTTACCCCAGGGTCAATGACAGTGGGCCCCATGCCTGTTTAGTTTAATTTAATTTTCTGTTTAGTTTAGTTCATAACCCACTGGGACCCACACGTCAGCATTGACTTTGCTGACGCGGCCGTTGACTGGTCCCACCTGTCAGACACACAAACCAGCCCTGGGTCACTGACCAGTGGGCCCCCCTGGTCAGGTTTGACCTGGACCGGGTCAGTTGACCGCTGACGTCACACTGACGCCAGGCTGACGCAGTAAATCTTTTCTGGATTTATTCTTATTTAGAAAATTCCATAAAATGCCCAAAACTTCTAAAAATCATAGAAAATCAACCGTAACTCCAAATGAAATAAATTATATATGAAAAATTATCAGAAAAATTCAAGGAATCTGTTCACGGCATTTTCATGCATGTTTGAACAATGTTTGTCCTCTGTTTTGGACAAAACAAATAAATGGCATTTAACTAATCATATATGGAGTTTGAATTTGAATCTTGTATTCAAACCAACTTCATTTAACTTGTTGATAGTTGCATTAGCTCAATCAACAGCATATTGCCATGTCATGATCATGCATCATATTGTTGCATCGCATTGATTGTGTTCCTCTTTGTTTGCCGGTAATTGTCCCCTCTCAGTAGACGCCGCTCCGACGATTGTTCGATGACACCGATGAAGAACTATATTATCCTCAGAAGTGCCAGGCAAGCAAAAACCCCTTGTTCATTCCGATATAATCCCACTCCCTCGCTCCTGCTCTCTTTTACTGCATTAGGACAACAACGATTCAACTGTTACATGCTGCGGTAGTTGAACCTTTTCCTTTGCATGACCTGTCATTGCCACAGTAAATAGATGAAACCCACTAGCATGAGTAGGAGTTGTTTGAGCCCTGATGTGCCTACTCATTCATGCTTGTTGTCATTCCAGCTACTGCTTAGAGTTGAGTCGGGTCTGATTCATCGGGAATGAATTGGAATGTGGTGAACATGTCCTACTGTTGAGAGCTAAGTGTGTGAACACGATTTGGTAAGGGTAGCGGTGAGAGGCCATGTAGGAGTACATGGTGGGTTGTCTCATTGAAACCGTCCTCAGGAACTGAGTTCTGTGTTTGTGATCCATGAACAGTTACTACCACACATTGGGCTCCGGGCGCTCCAAGCTCTCTCGACTTATTAATCAACTTGATCTCTGTCCAGGAGTTGCAACTAGTTTCTGGTGTTTGTAGGTAGTGTTAGTAGTCTACCAAGTGGCACCCGGTACAGGTGGGCTTGGGACAGACTAGGCACAGTGGCCCGGTGTACCAAGTGGCACCCGGATGGTGGGCTTGGGAACCCTGTACACATCGTTTGGGGCCGTGAGCGACACCCCGGCCGGATCTCCTTGCGGATGGAACCCGAATAGGCGATAAACCTGGACTAGAGACTTGTGTGGTTAGTCAGGTCGTGGCCGACTCCCTCACCAGGCTTCCGCTTGAAGGTTGCCGAGATACACGACGTGTACATGGTGGTAAGTGGCGAGAGCGTGTGTGAAGAAGTACACCCCTGCAGGGTTATCATTATCTATTCGAATAGCCGGATTCCTCGGATATGGAAACTTGGACCCCTTGCATAGTTCATAGACAAGTGAAAGTCGATACTTTAAAATGCGCAAGATAAGTGTGAGTGCTACGGATGGCGTTCTCGCAGGGAGACGGGAGCGGATCCATAGTGGTGTATTGGTATGGTGAATTTGTGGACTCGTGTGCGCCACCTCAAAAGAGTTGCTTGCAGTCGTAGTTCAGGTTAGCCACTGAGTCAAAGCTGGCTTGCTGCAGTTAAACTCCACCACCCCCTTTGTTGATACCGATGCATATGTAGCTAGTTCTGATGTAAGTCTTGCTGAGTACCTTTGTACTCACGTTTGCTTAATTTATGTTTTGCAGAGAGATTTCAGTCTCGCTAGTAGTTCCACGTGGACTTCGACGTTTAGCTTGTTACCTCAGCTACGATCTTGTGCCCTCGGCAGGATCTGGTAGATAGTCAGGCTTCTTAGCCTTTTTCATTTGTAGATGTCTGTACTCAGATATGTTAAGCTTCCGCATGTGCTTTGCATTGTATGCTATGACTGCTGGGTCATGAGACCCATGTTTGTAATATCTCGCTGCTCGGAGCCTAATAAATAAATACTTTGAGTCGTAGAGTCTTGTTGTGATGCCATGTTGTATTTGCACATATCGAGCATATTGTGTGTATGATTGAAATGCTTGGTATGTGTGGGATCCGACAATCTAGTTGTTTATCCTTGGCAGCCTCTCTTATGGGGAAATGTAGTCTAGTGCTTCCGTGAGCCATAGTAGTCCGCTACAGCCCGGTTCACCAGAGTCCTGCTAGCCCAGCACTACTGCTCAGGATGCTTGACTGGCCGGCATGTGTTTCACTTCGTTCCTGTGTCTATCCCTTCGGGGAAATGTCACGCGGTGACTCCGGAGTCCTGCCTAGCCTGCTACAGCCCGGGTTTCTGGAGTCCTGTTAGCCTAGTGCTACAGCCCAGATTCACACGCTGCTGACCGACATGCTCGAGGTTGATTCATGTATGCCTGTCCCCACGGGTTAGTGCCGCTTTGGGTTCACGACTAGCCATGTCGGCCCGGGTTCTCTGTCATATGGATGCTAGCGACACTATCATATACGTGAGCCAAAAGGCGCAAACGGTCCCGGGCCATGGTAAGGCGACACATGTGGGAATACCGTGCGTGAGGCCGCAAAGTGATATGAGGTGTTACCGGCTAGATCGATGTGACTTGGAATCGGGGTGCTGACAGCTTGGGTATCAGAGCCTGACTGCCTGTAGGATTACCAAGCCAAACTGGTCGAAGTCGAGTCTAGAAATGCTTTAGTTATGTAAGGGAATTGATTGTGGAAGGGAACGTAAGGCTCTTTTTACTCCTTATATCCTCATGACCTTCTGATCTGAGTCATCTTATCCTTTCTACGGGGATTAAGAACTAGGCTTCTCTTCTATCTCTCAGGATGACGTGTTACTAAACCGTAGTTGCCCAGGATTGTTGAGTTCAAGCCTCAGTTCAGTTCCTACTACTTCTGTATGTTGACCCTTGATCCTGGAACTTTGATATTGTGATGTTGAGTGGTTATGCCACTGTTTTGCAGGATGTCTCAAATATTTTCGAGCATTTACAGCCGTTATGCTGTCTGAGTCATCCGAGGTTTCTAAACAATCTGATGCATTTGCAAATCCCTTCTTTCCATTCCGATGTCTCTTTGGGCCAGTTTAACCACACTAATCGGTGAGTTGAGGTACTTTGTTGCCTCGACATATATGTTGGAGCTAGTATTATGACCCTAGGTGTCTTAGAGGATCACCTAGTAAATCTGGCCATGTTTTGTGTTCCCAGTGTGATGAATCTGGCCGTCATTCTCGAAAGCATCCCATGATGCCATTTAGTAGTAGGTATTCTACTCTTGGGTTCCTGACCCAAGATTCACTCCACTTACCTTCTGTTGATAGTGTTTGCTAGTTCCTTTAGAATATTAGTAACCTTTGCGATAGTCCTCGAGGCCCGTGGTATTTCCTTCTTCCAAATACCATGAACTACTTATGGCAGAAGTTCTTTTGAACTAAAAGATCACAACTAGAGTGATCTTGATGGGTTATCCATTCTATATTGTGGCTCTGCTAGTTCTACCTTTCTGCATGGGTTATCCGGAAGAAATATGTTGAACTCGTTCGACATACTAATCTATGCATCCACAACTCAGAAAGTTATATGTTCCTTGAGTTGTCCCCCCCCCCTTCAGTTATATTCCGACCTTCATCTATCAATTGATAGTAAGGAGTATTTGGCAATCGTGTTTATCAATGCCTATTACTCTAGTGGTCCGTCAAGTCATTCTATTTCAGAATGACTAGGAGAAACAAACTCCAGTAGCTCATCCATGTC
Source organism: Triticum urartu (assembly GCF_003073215.2). NCBI lineage: Eukaryota > Viridiplantae > Streptophyta > Magnoliopsida > Poales > Poaceae > Triticum > Triticum urartu. The sequence continues at coordinate 15,980,090 of NC_053027.1, read as the reverse complement.
TAGGATTGGGTCAAAGCAATTGTACTTCGCAGATCAAAATGCCAATCCAGCTTTTGTTCTATTCTACCTCAGAGTATTACCCCCTTTATGTCATGATTGTCATGAGAATTGCACCATCTCTCATGAATTTTGAACGCAGTGATACTTCTCGCCATCATTATTCATTCCTTGGTCTCCGTGTTGTTGTGACCGGAATGCCGACAAGTGAACCGTGATGTGTGAAATCAATACTCCTAGCAACCCAGTTGCTTGGTAGTTAATGGACAATAATTTCATTCTTAGCGTGTTGGTTATTCAATCATCATTCTAAGATTAATCGTGCTACCTAGTCCTTATTTCCGGTGCACTCTTCGATCAATGAGTTAGGATTATTCAATCCCTTACTCTTCTGATCATGTCGTCTTGCCTTGAAAAGCAAGATTGTTCTCGAGCTTAGAGACATATCGGTGGCTCGTGATTTTCCGGATATCTTCATGGGAGTATCACCAGGTCATCACCTGACCGCTATGTTGAGTTCATGATCATGTGGGTTTTCCTCCAAACCACCCATTCTCCAAGAATCTGTGATGGATACCCTGAGCTAGTTGGCTAAGCTAAACAACAACTTGGAGAGTTGGAAGATAAAAGCTTGTCCAACTTAGTTCATCATTAAGGGATATTCTTGGGTAGTGTGCGTTGAAGAAAGATGATATCTTCATCGATTGGTCCCTGTGATCAGTTGTTGGATCTATTGCCTTGTCAAAACTTTGACTTGAGTATGGGCTATCGTCAAGTCAAATCAGAACCAACGATGTTCGTAATGTTGTCTTACTCGTGGTTGATCCCTCGAGCATACACCATTACATCTTTTGGTCTGACCAATGCTATCACCGTGTTCACATGATGGTGGAAGTCTAGTGATATGGAAATACCGATGAGTTGTGGTTGAGCCCATCAGCAGCATTTTGTCTCCTCCATGATTCATGTTGAACGTTGCGCTAGTGTTGGAAACTTGGTAAGCATTTTCTCCGTGCCCCGTTCATGAAGTATATGTTTGGATGAAAGTAGTGACTTCCTCTAGATTCATGTGCAATCGATGCAAGTTGCCGCCGTGAATTCGAGGGAGCTTGTTTTTTTGCTTCCTTTGGAATCATCTCAAGCCAGTCATGCATTCGTGCGAAGTATTATATGGTTTGGTAGATTAATTACCTCCACTCCATATGTGTTCCTAGAACACCAAGCCACTGACTGATTTGCACAAGGAAAAGGAGTCTGTTGTATTAATTCTAGATCATGCACAAGACTTCGATATCCTCGATGATGGTTCGCAGCCAGAACTCGGTAGTGTTTTGTTATAAGACTACTATGTGGTCATGCTTGTCTGGGACAACGTGTTCACATGTACGTAGCAAAACCAGCTGATGTTTTGGAGCTTGCTATCGTAGTTCATCTCCCGAGAATCTCACAACGTCATCTCGTCGATTTGTGTTGCAAACTTTCTTTTCCAGACATGTTGTTTGAATTATCCTGTTACCAACCAGATCTAAATCTCAGGCAGATATGATGGTTGGAACCTCTTCCAAGAACTATGATATAGGTTCCAGTGAAGTGGACGCACCTAGCTGGAAGCACTATTATTGTAGTATCTTGAGTCAGCAATTTGGCCACCCTTCCATGAGGAGCTGGTATGACTTAGAGCATAAGTTGTTCCTTATGGGTTCTTTGAGTTTCCGAAGTCAGACCTTTATTTGATGTTCCAGATACCGAATGGTATTGGGTTAAGCTGGTACATCAATGAGAACATTACAAGCGGAGTGCTAAATGTCTCTCGGTCGATCATCCAGATTCTGATCCCTTGATCTCGCTAAGGTGAAATCTGAGAAAGTGTTATCTTTCTTTGCATCTGCATCTTCCACCATTATTCATCATGGTAGCATGTTGTGTTGCCAGGATCCTTGACACGGATATTGGCAGAACCTTGATGAATACGGAAATGCTCAAGTTCTTGAGAGCACGCGCAAGCACTAGGATTTATCGTCGGCATTAATTGGGATCCGTTCTCAGTTTCTTCGATTATGCCATAACCTTTCAAACAGTGGAATCTCTCTCTATTGTTGAGTTCTTCCCCAGTTACCAGAATCATTCGCAACATTTGCATTTTGTTCCCAGCTTGCACCTCAGTAGTTGTTGTGCAGGATCATCTTCAAAAGTGGGCTTACCCTAGACCCTATCCTTTCTCGATGATAAAAATAAATCATCCATTGTGTTGTCTTCAACAAGGTAGTCCACATCATCCATTCTAGTATGAGTATGCCATTTCTTCAAGCTCCTTCACGCGATCGTTTGTGATTGCCTCAGGCTGGTGAGAAGAGTTTCAATGATCTCTGAATCAAAAGTAATTATTTTTGCCACTTAAGGGAATATTTCTGCGAGTCACCTTCCTTAAGATGTCTCGTTATGGTATCATGGCAATTATCTCCTCGCTACATTGAAACCATGCATCATCCTACTTAAGCATGGAATTGTTGCCTACCAAATTTGAACCTTTATCATCCGCTTCTTTCCATCACCCTTGATGTGTGTTTCGTGTCTCAACTCAAGAGATGTTTTATATCTCACTCCATGAGTTGATCTTGAGTGCTCGATCTCCGAGGAGATCGATTTCTGTAGAATGTCTTTCTGCCGTCATCATGCTGGATGAAGATCCCCAAAGCAAAGACGTCAAGATCAAGATGACACAATGAATCAGTATCCTCAAGAAAGACATCTGGATCGTGAAGATTGTGTTAGCTTGTGTCCCTCTATCTCCTTACCTCACGACTTGAGTCTCAGGACGAGATTCTTGCTTAGTGGGGGTGAGTTGTCACATCCCTAGCCTCATCTTGGCCTTGGACTATCTTGGTTGTTGCATCATGTTTAAATTCAAGGAAAATCGAATTGAGGGAATTCCCAAAGCCTCAGAAATCTTTGAAAATGAGCAAGTTAAAAATTTCTTCAAATGAGTCCAAGAAAATGATCCTGTTATTCTGTGAAAATATTGGCATGAGGTGAAATTCAAACCAATATTTTGGGAGTCACAGAAATAATTTATTTGGGCCTTTGATTTAAATCAATAATATATTTGGTTTGGAATTATTTATGTTATATAAGAAATAATGTCCAAATAATCCCAAACTGAAATGTTTCATGTTGGGTTTATTCTATACAGTGGGCATGTTCAGTTTGGTGATTTTTGAAAGGGTCTAGGTATTTTTAGAAAAGTCACAAAGACTACAGAATAATAGAAAACAAAATTAAAAGAGAAAGAGGGAAAACCTACTTGGCCTTACCTGTAGTCGGCCCAGCTGCACCGGCCAGCCCACCAGGGGCAGAGCCGTCTTCAACCTCTGCCTACTGCCATAGGCGTGTCGACGCGCCGCGCCGAGCGGCCACCTCCTGCTTCGCGCTGTCCACGCCTCCTGCGTCCTCGCCGTTCGTCGTGGAAACGCCTGGGCGCCCTGGATTTTCTCCCTCTTCCTCTGCTCACTTCCCCCTCTCTCTCCCTCGCTCCCCACCACATGGTCGAGGCCGCCATGGCCGCACCGACACCGTTCGCCACGGCCACCGACCCTTCCTCGCCCATCCAGTGTATCCAAGAGCTCCGGGTCGTCCTCCTCTTCCTCTCCACCAAGCCATGGAACGACGGACGCACCACAACGTCGCCAGCATCACCGTTTCCATCGCCGGCCACCGTGGATCCTCGCCGTCGATTCGGGAGCTACCGGGCGTCCCCGACCCCGACCTCGCGCTCGTTGGACTCTCTGTGAGCCTCCGCACCGAACCCCTCTCTCTCTCCGTTGCCGATTTCATCCTCTAACCGCGGCCTCTGTTGAGCCCGAGAGCTCGCCGCCGACGAGTTCGCCATTGCCGCAGCTAGCAACCTCGAATGACCAAACCGAGCACGTAGTTGTGCTCAGCGTGCTCCTAGGAGGCCATAGCACTGCTCACCTCGTTGTCTCGTACACCGTAGCATTGCATCGGTCGAGCCCGAACTCCGGCCGCCACTGAGGTCGACGCCGTGCCCAACTATGGCCACCTCGCAACCTCCCCCTGCCACAGTTGGATGCGCACGAGCCCCAGCTCCTCGTAGGTGGGCTCGGCCATCGATTTGGTCGCCGGAGACGCCGTCCCGATCATCACCGTCGCGTCTGTGTGTTCGCCGGCGTTGAACTCCGATGATATGACGTGTCCCGTCATTAGCAGCTAACGACCCTACTAATTAACCCCCAGGGTCAATGACAGTGGGCCCCGTGCCTGTTTAGTTTAATTTAATTTTCTGTTTAGTTTAGTTCATAACCCACTGGAACCCACACGTCAGCATTGACTTTGCTGACGCGGCCGTTGACTGGTCCCACATGTCAGCCACACAAACCAGCCCTGGGTCACTGACCAGTGGGCCCCCCTGGTCAGGTTTGACCTGGACCGGGTCAGTTGACCGCTGACGTCACACTGACGCTAGGCTGATGCAGTAAATCTTTTCTGGATTTATTCTTATTTAGAAAATTCCAGAAAATGGCCAAAACTTCTAAAAATCATAGAAAATCAACCGTAACTCCAAATGAAATAAATTATATATGAAAAATTATCAGAAAAATTCAAGGAATCTGTTCACGGCATTTTCATGCATGTTTGAACAATGTTTGTCCTCTGTTTTGGACAAAACAAATAAAGAGCATTTAACTAATCATATATGGAGTTTGAATTTGAATCTTGTATTCAAACCAACTTCATTTAACTTGTTGATAGTTGCATTAGCTCAATCAACAGGATATTGCCATGTCATGATCATGCATCATATTGTTGCATCGCATTGATTGTGTTCCTCCTTGTTTGCCGGTAATTGTCCCCTCCCAGTAGACGCCGCTCCGACGATTGTTCGATGACACCGATGAAGAACTATATTATCCTCAGAAGTGCCAGGCAAGCAAAAACCCCTTGTTCATTCCGATATAATCCCACTTCCTCGCTCCTGCTCTCTTTTACTGCATTAGGACAACAACGATTCAACTGTTACATGCTGCGGTAGTTGACCCTTTTCCTTTGCATGACCTGTCATTGCCAGAGTAAATAGATGAAACCCACTAGCATGAGTAGGAGTTGTTTGAGCCCTGATGTGCCTACTCATTCATGCTTGTTGTCATGCCAGCTACTGCTTAGAGTTGAGTCGGGTCTGATTCATCGGGAATGAATTGGAATGTGGTGAACATGTCCTACTGTTGAGAGCTAAGTGTGTGAACATGATTTGGTAAAGGTAGCGGTGAGAGGCCATGTAGGAGTACGTGGTGGGTTGTCTCATTGAAACCGTCCTCAAGAACTGAGTTCTGTGTTTGTGATCCATGAACAGTTACTACCACACATTGGGCTCCGGGCGCTCCAAGCTCTCTCGACTTATTAATCAACTTGATCTCTGTCCAGGAGTTGCAACTAGTTTCTGGTGTTTGTAGGTAGTGTTAGTAGTCTACCAAGTGGCACCTGGTACAGGTGGGCTTGGGACAGACTAGGCACAGTGGCCCGGTGTACCAAGTGGCACCCGGATGGTGGGCTTGGGAACCCTGTACGCATCGTTTGGGGACGTGAGCGACACCCCGGCCGGATCTCCTTGAGGATGGAACCCGAATAAGCGATAAACCTGGACTAGAGACTTGTGTGGTTAGTTAGGTCGTGGCCGACTCCCTCACCAGGCTTCCGCTTGAAGGTTGCCGAGATACACGACGTGTACATGGTGGTAAGTGGTGAGAGCGTGTGTGAAGAAGTACACCCCTGCAGGGTTATCATTATCTATTCGAATAGCCGGATTCCTTGGATATGGAAACTTGGACCCCTTGCATAGTTCATAGACAAGTGAAAGTGGATACTTTAAAATGCGCAAGATAAGTGTGAGTGCTATGGATGGCCTTCTCGCAGGGAGACGGGAGCGGATCCATAGTGGTGTATTGGTATGGTGAATTTGTGGACTCGTGTGCGCCACCTCAAAAGAGTTGCTTGCAGTCGTAGTTCAGGTTAGCCACTGAGTCAAAGCTGGCTTCCTGCAGTTAAACTCCACCACCCCCTTTGTTGATACCGATGCATATGTAGCTAGTTCTGATGTAAGTCTTGCTGAGTACCTTTGTACTCACGTTTGCTTAAATTATGTTTTGCAGAGAGATTTCAGTCTCGCTAGTAGTTCCGCGTGGGCTTCGACGTTTAGCTTGTTACCTCAGCTACGATCTTGTGCCCTCGGCAGGATCTGGTAGATAGTCAGGCTTCTTAGCCTTTTTCATTTGTAGATGTCTGTACTCAGATATGTTAAGCTTCCGCATGTGCTTTGCATTGTATGCTATGACTGCTGGGTCATGAGACCCATGTTTGTAATATCTCGCTGCTCGGAGCCTAATAAATAAATACTTTGAGTCGTAGAGTCTTGTTGTGATGCCAGGTTGTATTTGCACATATCGAGCATATTGTGTGTATGATTGAAATGCTTGGTATGTGTGGGATCCGACAATCTAGTTGTTTATCCTTGGCAGCCTCTCTTATGGGGAAATGTAGTCTAGTGCTTCCGTGAGCCATAGTAGTCCGCTACAGCCCGGTTCACCGGAGTCCTGCTAGCCCAGCACTACTGCTCAGGACGCTTGACTGGCCGGCATGTGTCACTTCGTTCCTGTGTCTGTCCCTTCGGGGAAATGTCATGCGGTGACTCCGGAGTCCTGCCTAGCCTGCTACAGCCCGGATTCCCGGAGTCCTGTTAGCCCAGTGCTACAGCCCGGATTCACACGCTGCTGACCGACATGCTCGAGGTTGATTCATGTATGCCTGTCCTCACGGGTTAGTGCCGCTTTGGGTTCACGACTAGCCATGTCGGCCCGGGTTCTCTGTCATATGGATGCTAGCGACACGATCATATACATGAGCCAAAAGGCGCAAACGGTCCCAGGCCATGGTAAGGCGACACCCGTGGGAATACCGTGCGTGAGGCCGCAAAGTGATATGAGGTGTTACCGGCTAGATCGATGTGACATGGAATCGGGGTCCTGACAATGAACTAGGATGTGCGTCATGATATTGAAGAAGGATGGTGGGAACACCAGCTCAAAACTGACAAGACATTGCTCCACATCAGTCCTTAGCCTTGGTATGATTTCGGGATCGATCACCTTCTGAGAGATTGTATTGAGGAATGCACATAGCTTCACAATGGCTAATCGGACGTTTTCCGATAGAAGCACCCCTCAATGCACCCGAAAGCAGTTGCGTCATAATCACGTGACAGTCATGAGACTTTAGGTTCTGTGACTTTTTCTCTGGAATATTTATTATTCCCTTTATATTTGACGAGAAGCCAGTCGGGACCTTCATACTGAGCAAGCATTCAAAAAAGATTTCCTTCTCTTCTTTGGTAAGAGCGTAGCTGGCAGGACCTTCATACTGATTTGGAGGCATGCCGTCTTTTTCGTGCAAATGTTGCAGGTCCTCCCATGCCTCAGGTGTATCTTTTGTCTTCCCATACATGCCCAAGAAGCATAACAGGTTCACACAAAGGTTCTTCGTCACGTGCATCACGTCAATTGAAGAGCGTACCTCTAGCTCTTTCCAGTAGGGTAGGTCCCAAAATATAGATTTCTTCTTCCACATGGGTGCGCGTCCCTCAGCGTCATTCGGAACAGATAGTCCGCCGGGACCATTTCCAAATATTACGTGTAAATTAGAGACCATAGCAACTACGTGATCACCGGTACACATGGCGGGCTTCTTCCGGTGATCTGTCTCGCCTTTGAAATGCTTGCCTTTCTTTCGACATTGATGGTTGGTCGGGAGAAATCGACGATGGACCAGGTACACATTCTTCCTGCATCTGTCCAGGTATAAAATTTCGATGCCAGCTAAACAGTGCGTGCATGCGTGGTATCCCTTGTTTGTTTGTCCTGAAAGGTTACTGAGAGCGGGCCAATCATTGATGGTCATGAACAACAACGGCTTTAGGTCAAATTCTTCCCCCATGTGCTCATCCCACGCACGTACACCTGTTCCATTCCACAGATGTAAGATTTCTTCAACTAATGGCCTTAGGTACATATCAATGTTGTTGCCGGGTTGCTTAGGGCCTTGGATGAGAATGGCATCATAATGAACTTCCGCTTCATGCACATCCAAGGAGGAAGGTTATACATACATAGAGTCACGGGCCAGGTGCTGTGATTGCTGCTCTGCTCCCCGAAAGGATTAATGCCATCCGCGCTTAAAGCAAACCATATGTTCCTTGGGTCCTTTGCAAACTCATCCCAGTACTTTCTCTCGATTTTTCTCCACTGCGACCCGTCAGCGGGTGCTCTCAACTTCCCGTCTTTCTTACGGTCCTCACTGTGCCATCGCATCAACTTGGCATGCTCTTTGTTTCTGAACAGTCGTTTCAACCGTGGTATTATAGGAGCATACCACATCACCTTCGCAGGAACCCTCTTCCTGCGGGGCTCGCCGTCAACATCACCAGGGTCATCTCGTCTGATCTTATACCGCAATGCACCGCATACCGGGCATGCGTTCAAATCCTTGTGCACCGCGGTAGAGGATGCAGTCATTAGGGCATGCATGTATCTTCTCCACCTCCAATCCTAGAGGGCATACGACCTTCTTTGCTGCGTATGTACTGTCGGGCAATTCGTTATCCTTTGGAAGCTTCTTCTTCAATATTTTCAAGTAGCTTCTCAAATCCTTTGTCAGGCACAGCATTCTCTGCCTTCCACTGCAGCAATTCCAGTACGGTACCGAGCTTTGTGTTGCCATCTTCGCAATTGGGGTACAACCCTTTTTTGTGATCCTCTAACACATGCGATCGAACTTCAGCTTCTCCTTTTCACTTTCGCACTTTTCCCTTGCATCAACAATGACCCGGCGGAGATCATCATCGGGCACATCGTCTGGTTCCTCTTATCTTCAACTTCCTCTTGATCTTCAGCTTCGCCCGTTGCAGCATCGCCGTATTCAGGGGGCACATAGTTGTCATCGTCCTCTTCTTCTTCGTTGTCTTCCATCATAACCCCTATTTCTCCGTGCTTCGTCCAAACATTATAGTGTGGCATGAAACCCTTATAAATCAGGTGGGTGTGAAGGATTTTCTTGTTAGAGTAAGACCGCGTATTCCCACAATTAGGGCATGGACAACACATAAAACCATTCTGCTTGTTTGCCTCAGCCACTTCGAGAAAATTATGCACGCCCTTAATGTACTCAGAGGTGTGTCTGTCACCGTACATCCATTGCCGGTTCATCTGCGTGCATGATATATAATTATGTGTGTCAAAAGTAAGAACATTAGACAAGTATCTATCTAAAGTAAGATTTTTTTCTTTCAGAAAGAAGATAAGAACAAGAGGCTCACCACGGTGGTGCCGGCGATGAGATCGGCGCGGGCGATCGACGGTGGTGAAGACGAGGACGGGGTGTGACGGACCGCTAAACCTAGACAAATCTCGGAAAAAATGGAGCTCGGAGGTCGAGCTTCGAGAGGAGAAAGCTTAACTAGTGTGGCTCGGGCATTTCATCGAACACCTCACATGCATAAGAGGTGAGCTAGAGCACCCAAATGCCCTTCCTCGCCGGCCAGCAAAAAACAGAGCACTATGGAGTGCTTTGCTTGCCGGCGATGGGGTATATATAGGCAACTCATTTGTCCCGGTTCGTGGCTGGAACCGGGACTAAAGGCCATCCTTCTGTCCCGGTTCCAGCCACGAACCGGGACCAAGGGTTGTGGGCCAGGAGCGAGGCTCATTGGTCGCGGTTCGTGCCAAGAACCGGGACAAATGGGCCCAGGCGAACCGGGACCAATGCCCACGAGGCCCCGGCCGCCCCCTGGGCTCACGAACTGGGACAAATGCCTCCATTGGTCCCGGTTCGTGGGCAAAACCGGGACTAATGGGCTGGCCAGGCCCGAACGAAAGCCCCTTTTTCTACAAGTGAACCACCCTACGTAAAAATTGAAGGCAAAATCAAAATCAAAAATTGAAGGCAAAATGGAGAGCCTAGGACAGTGGAAGAACATATGTACAATAAGATCACCTTAACAGACGTCATGCCGCGCAGGAGCCATTGGAGCCCGATTCAATCTCTAGATCCGTTTGCGGCCTCGGTCTTCCTCCAGCCGAGGAGACGGGGGAGGCATTGCGACCGTGGCGCTAGGGTTAGCCTGGGCTGAGGGGACGAGGGGGAACGGGCCGCATTCCACCTCATGCGGTGCGGCGGGGCCGGCTGGGCGAAGGGGATGATGGCGGCGGGGCAGGGAGGCGCGGGCTGCTCTAGCGATTGGAGGGAGAAAGAGAGAGGGGCTTGGTGGGACGGAGAGACGGCCACACTAGTGCTGGAGGAGGCGGCTTAGGTCTTCACAAGAGAAGTTCTTGCCCTTTTGGTACGCCTATGCGCGAAATAATGAAAATGCCCTTGGCAGGGCACTGTAATTGCACGCGGTTGCACGGCGGGAGTGAAACTATTCATTGCAATAGTGCTCGTGTTCGGTCCGACGGCCTAGGGCTTCCACGTGCGCGATCCAACGGCCGAAAGTGCATCAAGGAATCGAGATGGACGGCCGGATGTCCCTAATAGTTGTGAGAGCTCGAACCTTGCTTAGGTTCTTGTTTCTCGATAAACTGATGGACGTGAGAGTGGATATTAAGATAAATGGAGCCTAACTCTCACACATCTTGATTTTGCCGTTCTTCAGTATTCTCAATTATTGAAGTATCAAAAAAGCTGTCTATTATTTTAATAAAAAAGGACTATGTACAAAGCAATTAAGTCCTATAGCTCAGCTGGTTAGAGCGCTGGTCTGATGTACGAGAAGTCACGGGTTCAAGCCCCGTCGGGACTAATTCATTTTTTAAATTGCGATTATCCTTTTCTTTCTTGTACCCGTATAGAGATCGACCTCACGGTTGTACGTCTCCTGTCGATTCCCTATGTACCCGTACGTACACCATATATATATAACGGTAAGTATGTTTCCTCAAGCGACACCATATGTTTTTTAGTATTCCTCAACAAAAAGTATGTTCTTTTAGTCTAAACACATTTTATTCATTAATCATCGACCAAATACATTAGGATACAATTTAGTTTCGGAGGATGGAGGAGCCACAGATGGCGTCCTAAAAAGAGGCCTAATGTGTCCTTAGCATTGCTATAAGCCTTAATCTTAGTTTCACGTCCCTTAAAGATGGCTGGAAATGCCGTGAACTGTGCTGAGGTAGCTTTAATCTCCTTGACGATGCTCCCATTTAAGCCTCCTGCATTGTTTTTGATATTTGTAACAACCTATTTGCAATCAGAAGGTACTATCACATGTGTGAGTCGAGATCCTGGGCTAGAGAAAGAGCTTCTCAACAAGCTAGCATTTACAAAGTAGTCGGGTCTGTTATGCCATCACACTTTATCGCTGAAGCACCCAGGTATTTGACTGCTCCATCTGTACCGGGACTATAGGCCCTTTAAAGATCAAGTACTTCAGTTCCTCGCCATTGCCCCATCTACCTTGATCTTAGCAAAACCTGCCGCTGCGCGGGCGAGGTGCCCTCGCTATCAGCAATGGGTGTGTCCTGGATGGTTCACTCACCGAGCTCCTGGATGTAGTTGTTATGAAGTGATGATTTGCATGGGGGGTCTGAAATTGTTGCTCTTGGAGAGCTTTTCTACATGCATACCAGATAGCCCATAGTGTAACCACCACTTTAACAAAATCATCATGTTGCAAGCTATCAATTAGTGTGAATATCCACATTCTTGCTTCTGGTTCCTTATTGTTCTCAACAACTTCAACTAGGTCTGGATCTTACAAAGCCCACACGCATCTTGACATGTTACAATGTAGGAGCGTGTGTTGCAAGGATCATCCCGTCCACAAATACTACATTAAGGAATTGTCGACATGTTCCTAGCTACTCTTTAAGAGATCAGTTGTGGGTAGGGATTGCTGAGCTAACCTCCATAAGAAAGTTTTAACATCTAAGGGAACGTTTGTTTGCCACATGCTTGTCCAGTCCTTCGGACCCCTCTCCGAGTTTGAAGATTCCGCTCTGCCCTCGAGCCATGCGTCGCGGCGTAACTTCGTAGAGACTAACATTCTATAGACAGAGCGAACTGAAAAAAAACCTGCTCTTCACATGGGTCCAAGACCAGAAACCGTCCACCTGACATGTCCATAGGGGGATAGAAGCAATAGCTTGTACATATGTAGGTAGGAAAGTTTGAGCTAGCTTGTCCATGTCCCACGATGCATCCACTGTGATCAGTTCGGCCACCAGTTCGGGCAGTTCCAGTACATTATTTACAATGGGCCACATATTAATGTCTCGGGGAATCCAGTTATGCTGCCAGATCGGTGTGGATGTCCCGTCCCCTACTCTCCTAGTAAGGCCCTGTTTCATGGTGCCCCTACCATCCAATATCTATTGCCAGATTTGCGAAGGGGAATTCCCAAGCTCAGCATCAAGAAATGCTGAAGTAGCAAAGTATTTAGCCTTTAGTATTCTCGCACTTAGAAAAGCTGGTTCCATCAAAATGCGCCAAGCCTGACGGCCTAGCAGGGCAAGTTTAAAGAGTTTAGTATCTCGAAAGCCGAGTCCTCCACAAGATTTTGGCCTTGTCATAACACTCTAGGATACCCAATCTGGCTTTCGCCTACCTTCTGTAATACCCAACCAAAACTTCCGAATAAGAGTATTAATATGCTTGGAAAGGTCACGCGGGAGCTTAAAACAAGACATAGAGTAAACAGGTACTGCCTCAGCAATCGATTTTATAAGAACTTCCTTGCCACCAACTGACAGGATCTTCTCCATCCATCCCTTCACTTTTTCCCACACTCTATCTTTCAAGAACTTGAAGGCACCATTCATAGAATTTCCAACATCAGTCGGCATTCCTATGTATCTCTTAGACAAAGACTCATTTGGGACATACAAGGCCTCCTTAATTTCAAGCTTTAAACTTTCAGGACAACCTTTACTAAATAAAATAGAAGACTTCGGTAGATATACCTTTTGACGGGAAGCATTACAATAGGACTCTAACAAAGAGGACAACTCATTAGCTCCTTGACTACATGACTTGACAAACATTAGGCTGTCATCTGCGAATAGCATGAGGTTGACTGGCGGTGCCGACGATGCCACTTTAATGCCACATAGGTGGGATGACTTATTCTTATTTTGGAAGAGGCATGAAAGGACCTCTGCTGCAAATAAAAATAGGTAAGGAGATATTGGGTCCCCCTGTCGGATCCCCATTGTTGTCTTAAGTTCTTCTATTTTTTCTCCATTAAACATCACGGAGAATTTCACTGAACTAACCATCTTCATTACAAGAGATTCCCAAGTTACTGCAAACCCCAACTTTGACATGATAGCCTCAAGATAAATTCCCTCGACCCGATCATAGGCTTTCATCATATCAAATTTAACCGCACAAAATCTATTTTTCTTAGGATCATTGCTCTTCATCAAGTGTAAACACTTGTATGTTGTGATAATATTATCAGTAATGAGACGCTCATTGTTCTTCTTAGATGATATCGGGAAGAACTTGCTTGAGATGATTAGAGACCACTTTTGAGGCAGTTTTGTAAAGGACATTGCAAAGGCTAATAGGATGAAACTGAGTGAGTTGGTTGAGGTGTTTTACCTTATGGATAAGAAAAAAGATTGTCTCATTTATTACCTCTGGGATCTCTTCACCTTGCAAAATTATCAGAAACGCGTTGGTGACCTCAACCCCACAGATATCCCAATGACATGGAATGAAGTGTGCGGGGAAGCCATCTGTTTTGGGCGCCTTTGTTGGAAATATCTGAAAAGGAGATGTTTTCACTTCCTCATTAGTGTATGGACAAAAATAGTATGTTTTTTAGTCTAAACACATTTTATTCATTAATCATCAGCCAAATACATTGGGATACAATTTAGTTCCGGACGATCGAGAAGCCACAGATGGCGTCCTAAAGAAAGGCCTAATGTGTCTTTAGCCTGGCTATGAGCCATAATATTAGTTTCACGTCCCTCAAAGATGAGAGGAAATGCCGTGAACTGTGCCGAGGTAGCTTTAATCTCCTTGACGATGCTCCCATTTAAGCCTCCTGCATTGTTTTTGATATTTGTAACAACCTCTTTGCAATCAGAAGGTATTATCACATGTGTGAGTCGAGATCCTGGGCTAGAGAAAGAGCTTCTCGACAAGCTAGCATTTACAAAGTAGTCGGGTCTGTTATGCCATCACACTTTATCGCTGAAGCACCCAGGTATTTGACTGCTCCATCTGTACACACGGTACTGAAAGATCAAGTACTTCAGTTCCTCGCCCATTGCCCCATCTACCTTGATCTTAGCAAAACCTGCCGCTGCGCGGGCGAGGTGCCCTCGCTATCAGCAATGGGTGTGTCCTGGCTGGATCACTCACCGAGCTCCTGGATGTAGTTGTTATGAAGTGATGATTTGCATGGGGGGTCTGAAATTGCTGCTCTTGGAGAGATTTTCGCTACTGCACAGATAGCCAAATAGCTCGTGCGACTAGTAGCGTTAAATCTATTATGTATTGAGTCTACTCTTGGTGAGGTGACAAAAATCCAATTCAATCGATCTATCGAGGACATTACCTTATTAGGTGCTCTCAGAAACTCCATACAGAGCTAGGTCTTGATCGTACTCATCGCCAATACCATCTTGACGTAGCAGTTATGAGGAGTCGAGTGCGTGTAATATGCAGGCATTCATCCACTCCTTCCAAGAGAATATAAAATTTAGGAAAGGTCGAAATATATCCTAGTAACGAAGCTGTTAAGAGTATGGATTTGTGTAAGGAATTGCTAGCAAACGCCATAGGAAGTTTAACATCTAGGAGAAGAAGTTTGTCTGCACATGCTGCCGTTCATCGGACCCCTGGAGTTTGAGATTCGCTCTGCCGTCGAGCAGGCGTCGCGGCGTAGACTCGTAGAGACGAACATTCATAGACAGAGTCGAACTGAAAAAAACTGCTTCGTTCAATGGCCAGACCAAGAAACGTCACGACGGAGTGACAATTCAGTAGGGGGAGTAGACGCAATGGCTTATACATAATGTAGTAGAAGTTTGATAGAGACTAGAGATGCGAGAATGCATGTAACATCAGTTAATCGACTGCGCGCCTATAAGTATCCATGCGCCTTACGCACAGCCACATGTTTGCGGGACCGTCATTCCAGTACATTATTTACGACTCGCGGACATACTTGTCGGTTTTTTGAACAGTCGGACAACCAGTTATGCTGCGATCGGTGTGGATGTCGGTCTACTCTCCTATAAGCGCCCTGTCTACCGAGAGTCGAACTTAGAGCCAATACACTTATGCAGAATTTATGCGAAGGGAATTCGCGGAGGGTAGCATAGAATCCTAATAGTAAACACTATCTCAGAGGCTACCCCCTTAGGACTTTGGGAGGCTAATAGTAAGCTGTTACATCAAACGCGCACCTGAGCAATCAGGGCGAAGTGGATTAAGAGTCAGTCATCTCGAGCGGTCTCCACAAGATTTTTTGGCCGGTGTCAATTAACACTCTAGGATACCCAATCTGGCTTCCGCCTACTTCTGTAAACAACAAAATTCCGATAGAGTTTAATAGCGTGGATAGGTAAGGGAGTCTAAAAAAATAGATGTAGACGGTACGCTACAGCATCGATTATAAGAACTTCCTCCACAACGTGACAGGATCTTCTCATCCATCCCTTCACTTTTTCCCACACTCTATCTTTCAAGAACTTGAAGGCACCATTCATAGAATTTCCAACATCAGTCGGCATTCCTAGATATCTCTTAGACAAAGACTCATTTGGGACATACAAGGCCTCCTTAATTTCAAGCTTTAAACTTTCAGGACAACTTTAGGGAAGAAAATAGAATACTTTGATAGATATTCCTTTTGATGGGACGCGTTACAATAGGACTCCAAAAGAGAGGACAACTCATTAGCTCCTTGACTACATGACTTGACAAATAGTAGGCTGTCATCTGCGAATAGCAAGTGGTCGACCGGCGGTGCCGACGATGCCACTTTAATGCCACATAGGTGGGATGACTTATTCTTCTTTTGGAAGAGATACGAAAGGACCTCTGCTGCAAACAAAAATAGGTAAGGAGATATTGGGTCCCCCTGTCGGATCCCCATTGTTGTCTTAAGTTCTTCTATTTTTTCTCCATTAAACATTACGGAGAATTTCACTGAACTAACAATCTTCATTACAAGAGATTCCCAAGTTACTGCAAACCCCAACTTTGACATGATATCCTCAAGATAAATTCCCTGACCCGATCATAGGCTTTCATCATATCAATTTAACCGCACAAAATTATTTTTCTTTGATTATATGCTCTTATAGTGTAAACACTTGTATGTTGTGTAATATTATTAGTAATGAGACGTTCACTGTTCTTCTGAGATGATATCGGGAAACTTGCTGAGATATAGAGACACTTTGAGGCAATTTGTAAGGACATTGCAAAGGCAATAGGATGAAACTGAGTGAGTTGTGAGGTGTTTTACCTTATGGATAAGAAAAAAGATTGTCTCATTTCTTACCTCTGGGCTCTCTTCACCTTGCAAAATTATCAGAAACGTGTTGGTGACCTCAACCCCACAGATCTCCCAATGACACGGAATGAAGTGTGCGGGGAAGCCATCTGTTTTGGGCGCCTTTGTTGGAAATATCTGAAAAAGAGCTGTCTTCATGTCCTCATTAGTGTATGGAGCAGTCAACATAGAACTCATCTCGTGAGTAACCTTGACCAGAACGCTATCAAGAACATCTTGCACACCCGGAAGACCTTCTGCTGTGAAAGGTTTTGGTTAAAAGAATTCACCATAGATGCCATCTCCGTGGGTCTTGTGCTAGCGAGCCGTCTTCCCTCTCTAAGTGTTTTATTTTGTTTTTTCTATGTCGCATGCTCGCTGGCCTCTCGAAGTAATTGGTATTTTTGTCCCCCTCACGCAACCAGTCCGCCCGTGAACGTTGTCTTTACAGTATCTCCTCCATATGATAAAGCTTCGACCAGGCGATGTCGAAATTTTTATCTCATAAGTAAACGGGTCAGAACGTTGGGTGTCTCTGCAAATATGCTGTGCCGGATTTTTTAGCTTTATAATACTCTAAGTGCGCGGTGCGAGGCGTCCACACTGCCTATCCCTATCCAGATCTCCATTGGACCAGGTCTTGGGGACTCAGGAGAGGCAGTCGCGAGAGGTCGAAAACCTGACAGGAGATGTGCGACAGACGAGCGGACTCAGAGGGCTCAGACCCTGACTGTGGCTCAAGGCAGCGGATGCGGTAAATTATGCCAACAGTGCATCTGGGAAATATCATACCTTTATGAGAAAAGTTTGTAGATAACAATTTTGTTGTTTTATTTGCTCCGGCCACTGGTTCCAACTGCAGACGAATATGACAATGGCCGGATGTTGCTCCCGTCTCGTGGGGCGGAGTGGCCAATTGAAACAAAGCTTTCCACTTGTCAGTGTGATAGTTCATCTTCTTCTAAGATGAATATCTCATCGTGAAATTTCAGAAAATTCAACGATTTTCCTGATTTGCATAATCCTGTTACAAGTTTTAGGGTTTCTATATCCATAACTTACGGTTTATTTTGGAGACAATCTAACAGAACAACTTCCGGTTTGTTAATCCTACTTATTACCACTAGAGATTCAATAATCCTTTCCAAGTTCTAGTATCCTCCCACTCATTTCTTTGACAAGAAAACACTTTCTTGAAAAAATATTCATCCGTGACAAACACTTTGCCTTTTGAACATTTCGATGGAAGGAATTCAAGTCATGTTTCTGAGATATCCTATAATTCAACATTTATCTGGTTTATAAACTCCATAAGTTATATGGTTTCTATTAGCAAGGCTAATATGCGGTGCTCGTTTAGTGTATATCTTATCGTTTCAATTATACCCCAAATTTTATAAAAGCATATTGGTAATAAAATAATTCCACAATTATTCGAGTGTTTTCCTAAACTTATGACTCAGATAATTTTCTTCAATACTGAAGAATCATTTTATCTTTTGTCATAATGATCCTTATCTTCACTAAAAAATATTTGAACTCTTCAAATAATATATTCTTAAATTCCTTTGAACTATTCAAATACTTCAGATTTTATGCTAAGTAAATAATATTTTCCTAATCTTTAATGAAGCATAATTATCCACCGCTCCCTCGGTTTTTCATCGAACCTTATACATCACTATGTATTCTTTTATTTGATTTCTCAATCAAGATAATTCAGTAATGTTCAATGAGACTTTGTCGTAATTTTGTACTTATCATATATAAAAATATGGCACCAATATATACGTACAAGCATGTATACATAACATTGGACAATACGTGGATTTTTCATCAGAGGGTCATCAAGATGGGTGGAGCATTATTTAATTATATCTACACATGCATCATCTAATGAGCCTCACTTAACGAGCAAGTGGATGTACGTGTACATGCAAAGAGCTATGCATGGACATAGCTCACGTACATGCTATGATAGAAATCCCATGCGTGCATGGGGTTACTAGCTAGCTAGCTAAATTGACGGCTATTTGGCTTGACTACCCGTGCAAGATGATCAGGACAGGCCGAACGTGCAAGCCGTGACCATGTGCAGGTCTAGCTGCTGCACCGCACGTACAAGGGATAAGTCTCAAAGAGATAACATGCTTATCATTGCCGGGAGAATAACACCTGCCGAATAAAGTCTTCCGCAGAGTACGTGCATCTCATACCTATCCATTCCTGCGGCGCTTGCGTCCACTGCCACGGCGCGTATGGCTGGCGGCGGTGCAAGGACAAATGCGAGAAGACCAGCGAGAGGATGCGGCGGCGGCGGCAGAGACACCCGTTGGGGCGGGACGATGGACGGCAACACACACGAGGCTGTTGTGTGTCAAGTCAAGCAAGGTACAAACAAAACAAGAAAGACAAAGAAAAATCTCTTCTTTGGAAACCTAGCTAGCTAAACCTGAGAATCTCCTCCACAAGAAGAAAATAAAAATCACTAATCCAGCACACAAGATTAGAGGAGAAGAAACTCATCAAGCAGCAACGAACAAGCTCTACACATAAATCGTGGAAAGAATCCAAACGAACAGAGAGAAAAGAGGTTCAACCTCCAGGTCCATCTACATAGCAGTCGCAGGAACGCCACCGGCACCAAGAGAACGAGTAAAGATCCGAGAGATAGCAACCACCCTGCTTAAAAAATTGAAGGCAAAATAAAAAATCAATCGAGCATGGAGAACCTAGGATAGTGGAAGAACAGATGTACACAACAAGATATTAACAGCATCACGCGGCGAGGAGCCATATGAGGATCGCGAGATTCGAAATCCAATTTCATATTGCGGCGATCGCTACTGTTGTCTCTGTCCGTGAGCAGTACAGGGGGGAATGGAGGGGTAGAACTAGGATAGACCTGGGACGAGGGAGAGGATGGCGGGGAAATAGTAGCATTCGCACGTCGGATTTGCGGGGGGCTGACTGTAGAGCGAAGAGGAGAAGAACGCGGAGGGGCCGGGAGGCGCGGGCTGCACGCGGTGGCACACCGGGAGTGAAACTATTCATTGCAATAGTGCTCGTGTTCGGTCCGACGGCCTAGGCCTTCCAAGCGCGCGATCCAATGGCCGAAAGTGCATCAAGGAATCGAGATGGACGGCCGGATGTCCCTAATAGTTGTGAGAGCTCGAAGCTTGCCTAGGTTCTTGTTTCTCGATAAATTGATGGCCGTGAGAGTGGATATTAAGATAAATGGAGCCTAACTCTCACGCATCTTGATTTCGCCGTTCTTCGGTATTCTCAATTATTGAAGTATCAAAAAAGTTGTCTATTATTTTAATAAAAAAGGACTATCTAGAGAGCAATTAAGTCCTGTAGCTCAGCTGGTTAGAGCGCTGGTCCGATGTACCAGAAGTCACGGGTTCAAGCCCCGTCGGGACTAATTCTTTTTCTTAATTGCAATTATGCTTTCCTTTCTTGTATATATACTATATATATATAGCCCGTACGGCCCAAAACGGATAGCCCAGCAAACGATCCATGAACGGTCATAGCGAATCGTTTTCCCCTGACCTAGCCGCCGCCAGGCGACCAGGGGAGCTCCTATTCGGCGCGTTCGGCGCCGGGGAAGCGAACCGGCGCCTGCTGGCAGCGCGAAGTGGGCCGGCCCACAGACGGAGCGAGCAGTAAACGGTCGCGTGAAAAAAGAAAGCGAAAATGTGGTAGAAGCACGGCTCGAACTCACGCAGCACGGTAGCGGGATTTTTCAGCTAACCAATACAGCTTCAGATGACTAGCGATTCAAAACAAACGCGAACTCTATAAGAACCATATAAGAGCCGCGCCATTTATTGCACAAAAAAATACAGTTTACTCTAGAACTTGTATTTTCGAATTTCTTAAATATTGTACGTTTTACTTTATAGCTTGAACAAGAGTTCATTGAATTTGAAAATAAGTTCATCAAATTTGAAAAAAGTTCATCGAATTTGGAAAAAGTTCATGAATTTTGAAAAGAGTTCATCCCGTTTATGAAAAAAAAGTTCATCGCATTTGAAAAAAGGTTCACAAATTTGAAAAAAGTTCATCGGATTTGAGAAAAGTTCATCGATTTTGAAAAGAGTTCATCAGATTTAAAAAAAAGTTCATCGATTTTTCAAAACAGTTCATCAAATTTGAAAAAAAGTTCATCGAATTTTGAAAAAAAGTTCATCGATTTTGAAAACAGTTCATCAGATTCAATAAAAGTTCATCAGATTTGAATAAAAGTTCATCGAATTTGAAAAAAAAGTTAACAAATCTGAAAAAAGTTCATCGAACTCGAAAGAAGAAAAAGGAAAACAGAAAACGAAAAAAGAAAAAAGGAAAACAGAAAAAGGTAAAAAGGAAGATGTAAAAGGAAATAAAAGTTCATTCTAAACAAATGAAGTGTGTTGGCTTGCTGGTTGCTCCCGCGGTACTACGTGCGTGAGGTCCCTGGTTCGAATCACAGCTAATACATGTCTTTTTGCTGATTTAATAAGAAAAAAAGCTATTGGGCCGGCCCATCGCGCGAGCGCTGCAGGCGCCGGTTGGCAAGCGGGCGCATATGCGCCAAATAGGAAATCCGGACGACCAGCCTACCACCGATCTTCACCGGCGAGATCGCTGGTCCTCCCTCCCTCCGTCTGCTGCTTCGGTGGCGGGAGGGAGGGGGGACCCCGTTCCTCCGCTCTTTAGTTAGGTTTTGGTTTTGTATGTCGTGGTGCGTCGTTGGGGTGGTGGGTGCGGCGCCCAGACGAATAAATCTGCCTCAGCTCCACTCCCACACCGGCGATGTCCTTCATGGCGGCGTCTCGGAGTTGATGGCATCGTGTGTTTGCCGATCCTTCAGATCGGCGAAGTTAGGGTTCATGGATGGTGTCGGCGAGGCGGCGGTGGCGACTCCATCAGGTGTGTCTCTCCTTCTGCTCTGTCCCCGTTGCTGCGGCGTTATCTCCGACGTCATGGTGGAACAGGGAGGTTTTATTGTCCGGGAGTACGCGCAGACGGTGGCCTGCGCAGTTGACAGCTGGAAGATGGTGCATCCTGTGCTGGGTGTGTGGTTGGAGGCTGACAGTTCTGATTTTCTCCTCCGACGTTGTAGTTGTGCGGGGATGTCAGGTCTGGAGTTCGATGGCGTGTCCGGGGACACGTTGCCCCGGTCTGATTCTTTCAACGGCAATGATTTTGCTTTTGGCAAACTACTTTGGAGGTCCGTAAAGCTGCAGATCAACGATGGAGCCGCGTCGAGCTCGGGTGAAGAGGTGATCTGTCTTCTCTCTCTTGGTGGTCGCTTCGGTGGTGCCGAAGGAGAGGGACAGGCGCTGGTTTTTTGCGTAGGATTATCCTATCCTTTCAGTACTGTAATGTCGGTGTTTACGTGTCTTGTAACCGAATCTTTATTTTATATTTTATGAATGAGAAACGTATTACCTTGCAAAAAAAAGCAAACGATCCATGAAGGAGCGCCTCCGCGTAGCCACGATCGGTTAGTACGTTTCTTCAAGCGACACCATCTGTTTTTTTTTAGTATCTATCTATTAGCTAACCAGAAAAAAGGAAATAAGCTAGAAAATCTCACAAAAATTAGAAACATCCAATTGTTAATTTAACACGTCATAAAATTACAGCCCTTTGATCTTCCCAATACCATTTGGACATAAAACTTGATAAAAATTACCCACCAATGCCAACTAGTCCATACTAATCCTGTTTGTGAAAAAAAAATCTAGACTAACCCTCAACTCACCTCACGTCAAAGCAAAAAAAACTTAGCTCATCTTCCGTGTAAAAGGAAACCTAAACTCACCTGTACGCGCAGCCGCCTCCTGACCTATCAATCCAATCGCATCTCCCCCCTGCACTCGCCGCCATTAGTGTTCCCAATCTTCCTCCCCAAGCTCCACCAGATCTGGGATACTCGCCCTCGCCCAGCACGACCCCCTAGCCATATTACTCATGTGTTAATCGATATACATGGATTTCAACACATCAAGGATTCAAGGGTTGGACAATGCACAACATGCATGGGCCGGTAACGCGATCATCCTGTCCGGGCGTGTCCGGGAAGATTCGGTATTGACATCAGGGTATTTGTTTCTTTTTTTTTTCTATGAACTACTAATTTCATGGCCAATGTGTTGATGCATAATAAATAAATCTTATAGTTCAGCTTCAGATTTCATTCTATATGTACTACTCATATCGCTTTGATGTGTTCTGAAAGCATCTTGCTATATATTTCATATGGATCACAACTCTGAACTTAGTGACTAATCTACTGATGCAGAGTTTTGTAATGTTGATTCAGTTTTGTCCCTCTTGCACGCACCTTATCCTCGCCATCGCGCAGTCCATTGATATGTTTGCTCTTCCTCGCAGAGTTGTCGTTGTTGTTCAGATTGATCCAAAGTTCAAGACCACACCTTCAGTCCACAGAGTTATAGTCTTTCAGATCACATCATAAGCCATCTTGTACGTCCCCAGCCTCGCCTTCTCTATCATCACTAATCAGTCTATGTTCTTCCTGAAGAATTATATGGACTCCCTGCATATATGGAGACGCATGACATCAATGAAGTAAAGGCGTGAAACGATGAATGTTCAGTGATGGAGCGGAGAGGAATAAGATGCGTGTATCTGACCAAAGTACAGACCATCCATCCTACAATGGCTGCACGCTGCTGGAGATGGGCACGGTTTAAATTCATTGTGAGTGTCC
>NC_053027.1:15853845-15955787 GCF_003073215.2 Triticum urartu | reverse complement strand
GTCTTTTTGAAGCGTCTCGACACGTCTCACCAAGCAGCCCACCGCTCCTTTTCGAAAGGGCAATGTGTGCATAAGTCTTCCCGGAGCGCCACGACACCACTTATGAAGCAGGCCACCGCTCCCACGGCACACTCCAATTGCTGGGCCTGGAGATATATGATGATATCATCAATTTGAAGGATGAGGGATCCAAATAAAGACGAAACGGGGAACTAAAAAACATGGAAAAAGCAAAGCTAAAGCACTATAACTAAAGGAGCTTGCTTTTCCTAGCAAAGAGCACAAGTCTTTTCGGAGCACCTCGACACGTCTCACCAAGCAGCCCACCGCTCCTTTTCGAAAGGGCAATGTGTGCATAAGTCTTCCCGGAGCGCCACGACACCACTTATGAAGCAGGCCACCGCTCCCACGGCACACTCCAATTGCTGGGCCTGGAGATATATGATGATATCATCAATTTGAAGGATGAGGGATCCAAATAAAGACGAAACGGGGAACTAAAAAACATGGAAAAAGCAAAGCTAAAGCACTATAACTAAAGGAGCTTGCTTTTCCTAGCAAAGAGCACAAGTCTTTTCGGAGCACCTCGACACATCTCGCCAAGAAGCCCACCGCTCCCAAGGCACACTCCTATTTCTGGGCCAGGCAATATAGGATGATACCATCAGGTTGAAGGAGGGGGGGGGGTCCAAATAACGACGAAACGGGAAGCTAAAAAACATGGACAAAGCAAAGCTAAAGCACTATAACTGAAGGAGTTTGCTTTTCCTAGCAATGAGCACAAGTCTTTTCAGAACGCCTCGACACACCTCGCCAAGCAGGACACCGCTCCCAAGGCACACTCCAATTGTTGGGCCAGGCAATATAGGATGCTACCGTCAGTTTGAAGGAGGAGGGGTCAAAATAATGACGAAACATGGAACTAAAAAACATGGACAAAGCAAAGCTAAAGCACTATAACTAAAGGAGCTTGCTTGTTCCTAGCAATGAGCACAAGTCTTTTCGGAGCGCCTCGACACATCTTGCGAAGCATCCCACCGCTCCCAAGGCACACTCCAATTGTTGGGTCAAGCGATACAAGACGACACCATCAGTTTGAAGGAGGAGGGGTGAAATAAACGACGCTTACAATGAAGAGAATAACATCCACAGACGTTGTCGTCATCTGCCTGACCAAGGTCAAGCACAGTTGCTAGCGCCCCACCATCCAAACCCAGAGAGCATCAATGGCAACCAACAATCACACCAATGCATCTTGGCTAAATGATACCTCCGACAGCCTATCAGCATGACGCTAATCCCAGCAACCCCTGGTCCCGGGATGGTCTCGTACGCCAAGAAGACTACCGTCTAAAAGAGGCCAATGACACATTAAGGTAAATCATTGGCGACAAGAAGGTCCTAGAGCAACCTTGGTATCAACATACATAAACAAACAACACTGAATGAGACACCAACGACGGGTGGCTAAAGCGGTGGCGAGGAAGTCGGATGGCCTCGGATGGAGGGACGGGAAGCAACACCTTAGAGGAAGAGAACGTCACTCGTAGATGTTGTCGCCACCAGCAATGGTCAAAGCCTTGTGCAACTTTCACTGGTGACCCATCCTCCCTAGTCACTACATCATGCCCGCAATGTCGTGGAAGAGCGCACAGCTCGTCGTCCCAAGCAAATTGTCGGTCCCTGCCAAGCTAACTGGCCATAGCGGGCCCTCCCAAGCCTCGGCCACCCTGCCGGAACATGGAGTGACTCCACCCACCACCCAGCACACTCAAGCATACACGTACAACCAACCTCCTTTTGAACCGCCGACGAGGTGTTGCACGGGGGCTCCAGATATGCCCCTCCAGATCCATATCGGGGGCTCGGGTAGGTCCCGAGTAGCCATGGTAGCACATCTGCGCCCCATGTCGCGAGAGAGGGAGGGTGGCCCAGACGCCAGATCCGAGACACCCGCACTTGGCCACCGCACCAGATCCACAACACAGGGGGGGGGGGGGTGGAATGACCCGGGGACCGAGGAAGGAACCCGAGAGGATGCAAGGAGCGTAGAGAGGAAGGCCGCTGACGTTGAGCCCCCGCCCCCTTCTCCTGCCCCACGACCAAGGTGCCACCCTGCCGCGACACAGCAACCACTCGGTCTCCACCGCCATCCTCGGGCACGGGACAGACTCCCCTGCCGGCTCTCTCTCTTCCAATGGTGAGGGGAAGAGGGTAGGGGAGGGCGCGACGTCATTTTCCACCTCATCAAAATCCTATGTGGAAGGACGAGAAAGCAGGAAAAAGAGTGAAGCGGACTACACATATGTCGCCCGGGTTCAGCACGACAACCCAGGTAAAGGCTTGGATGCAGCTCGTCCAAATGCAAAAGAGGGGGCGCTAGCTCCTTTCCTTCCAACCATCTACCTTCATTCACACGCTTTGCATTAAATACTATAATCAATTACTCCTTCCGTCCCATAATACAATATAAGATGTTTTTTTGGAGTGCGGCGTTTCAGCACCATGGCTCAAATGAGCCCGGGCAAAATAAAAAAATCATTAAAAAATAGAATTTTCTTTTTCAAAAAATCAACAAAAATTCCAAGCAAGATGCTTGTGTGCGTGATCTTCGTGCAAATTTTGGTGGTGTTTCGACATTCAAGGAGCGCACGACAAAAAAGACAAAATTCGGCACTGCTGTTCACGCACTATACTGGCCGAATTTCTATTTTTTGCCACGAGCTCCACAGATGTCTAAATGGGATGAAATTTTGCACCTACATCATGCACTCAAACATCTTCCCAGCCAAAAAAATTTGACTTTTTTGACTTTCCTTTTCTATTTTTAATAGCAGTACTGTTCACCGGGCTCATCTGGGCCCGGGCGTCATAGTGGATTATCAGTTTTTTTTTACACTAGTGTGGTATCGAAAAACATCTTATATTATTGGACGGAGGGAGTAGTAGCTACTACCTCTGTTCTGGTTTATAGATCCCCTTAGTATTTTGTGCCAAAATTTGATCATGGATTTAATTAACAAAATGTTAATGCAGGTCACAAAAAATTATATGTCTTTACTCAAATTTGGGCACAAAATATGAACAGGACTTTTTCATGGGCTTTAGGTGACATGGCACTACTATATAGCCAACAACACGTGAGAGCAACTAGTTGACGAGCGCTCCTTTGGAAGCCTCACAACGATTAGCGTCACTTGGCGCGTTCTCAGCCGCCGCCACGTGTCGCACTCTGGACGCTCCATTTGAATTTTTTATTTTATTTTTCCGCATGCGTTTTCAGCTTTTTAAATAGTTTTTCCAGGTTTTTTCGACTTTTTGTTTTTTCACCGGTCTTCCTTAGCTTTTGGACAAGTGGTGCACATGCAGCGTGCCATTATCACAACCTGGAAAGGGTATGAGTGATCTTTGCAAGGAGTACTTCTCAATTAGTGATTTGGACAACACGATTTGTTATTAACCATGCTCCAGTAGAGCTAGTTGGACCACAAAAATAAAGGGCCTAAATTAATTTGATATACCATGAAAGGAATCATTATTTATTACTTGAGTAAAAGCTAATAGTTGTCTTGTTGTCAACAGAGGGGGAAAGATAACAGTTATCTTGTTTCAAAAGTACTACACTCTAGTATTGATTACAAATGGATACCAAAATTGGTACTATAAACAAGGTTGATCTAGAACGCATGGTGCTTGATCGAAGTGCAGAGCCAACATACCTTCCATTATCACTTTTGGAAGACATCACAGATTGTTTTTCCGATGATCAACAAATTGGCAGCGGTGGATTTTCTATAGTTTACAAGGTCAGAATTACCCTGGCTAGTAACCTTTCTCAATTCCAGTTGAAGTTGATCTAAAAAGTAAACGACATATGCACATGACAGTCAGACCACCACATGTGCACATATGTAATACACGTTATGGTTGCAGGGAATGGTGGGGGAAAAGATGGTCGCTGTGAAGAAACTATCCCAAACGATGCATGAGAATAAATTCCACAAAGAAGTTGAATGCATTACGAAGGCCAAGCACAAAAACATAGTGCGTTTCCTTGGATACTGTTCTGACACGCAAGGGAGAATCGAAGATTACGAAGGAAAGTTTGTCATGGCAGATGTACGAAACTGGTTGCTATGTTTTGAGTACGTACCGAATGGAAGTCTCATTGAGTATATTACCGGTATGATCACAATGTTTACATATTTATGTCTTTACTAAAGGTCATTATATTGTTGTTCGATATATTAGCAATTATTTGTATAATTTAACTCGTAATAAAAACAGAATTCCGATCAAAATACTACTCCCTCCGTTCCTAAATATAAGTCTTTTTAGATATTCCAATAGGGACTATATATATATAGGACTCCTCTTCTGTACTCCTGGGAGTATGTACTCCCATTCTCAATATACCTTATATACGCATTAATTATACCTCTTTATTATTCTCAATATACTTCATTAAATATTCTAAGATACCCAATACGAGTTTTGTTGAAAAAATATTATCTGTGATGTACTTTTTGTAATATACCTTTTTCACGTACAAACACATCAGTATATACGTAAACATTTAAAAATATATAGACTCACATGAATTTTTTCATGGAACTCATTTTGGGGTATCTAATAATTACTAATGAAGTATATTAAAAATAATAAAGTGGTATAAAAGATTCATCTATATGGTATATGAGAAGCGGGAGTACGTACTCCCAGGAGTACACAACCATTTTCCTATATATATATATATATATATATATATATATATATATATATATACACGTATGTAGTCCGTATTGAAATCTCTAAAAGACTTATATTTAAGAATGGAGGGAGAATAATTTAAAGGGGAAATATTTCTATTTTGTCAGAGCAGATGCATGCAGTAAAGTAACGAGGTTTGAGGAAGTTAATTTTCAATCTTGTGGAAAGCAGAAGTGATCCAGCATAAAAAAATTGAGGGGAGACCCACTATAAATTTGGGAAAGTTAAGAAACCGTTGAGTATTATTCACTGCTCGTTTATGAATTTTGAAGGTAGGTTGGGACATATTTAGAAAAACTAATTTTGTTTATTACATTAAATTATCTCTAGTATATAAAAAAATTCCTCCACAGATCCATCTCGTGGACTTGAATGGAGAGAGCGATACCAAATAATTAAGGGAATCTGTGAGGGACTACTTCATCTTCACGAGAAGCGTATCCTCCACCTAGATCTAAAGCCTAGTAATATATTGATTGATATTCACATGGTACCCAAAATTGCTGATTTTGGCCTCTCAAGGTGCCTTGATAAAGACCAAACCCGTGACTTCACTTCAAACATATGTGGACCACTGTAAGTCGGTCTCCTGAAAGCTTTTTTCTTCTTCTTTTGTTTGACACATGAACTTATATTTGTGTGCACATTCATGGATCAAACTTCATAAATCTTTTTGTAGGGGATACATGGCACCCGAATTCTTCATAGGACAAGTCACATTTGCATCAGACATATACAGTCTTGGTATTATAATTATGGAGATTCTGACAGGAGAGAAGGGGTATCAGTAAGAACAGGATGTAAGCATAGTTTTAAGCATGTGCTCCATGTTAAGGATATATTTTCAAGTAAAGTACGCCAACGGGATAATTTAACTTGGAGAAATTACCAAAATCATGCATATGCGGAGTGCTATAAATGTGATCTTAATGCTTGGGCATAGGCGAACATGGCTTAATTAAACATGCAAGGTGGTACCAAAGGCGGAGTCATTAATGTTGCATTTGTAGCACTTTATTCTCAGTAGTTTGCCAAAATATTTAACTTATGAAGAAAATGTTGAAAATGCACTAATATATCAACACTTCTCGGCATGTGTAACTCTCAAAGGCCTATATTTGGACTGAAAATGATTGCATTTACATTTTAAATTGTGCTAGCATGTTATTGAGCTTATTGCACCGAGACAGAGTTGTGTTTTATACACGAACAACCAGCTCAGCCGTTAGCTCAGACTCATGACAACCCGTGATAAATGCACCTAAGTAGGCTTCAAAAAATAAAACATCCAACTTACAACATATATGTCCATGTGAATTCATAACGGCTATATATGATCTTCTCTTCTAGGCTTTCCAGTGTATTTTTTTTTCTCTTTCTATAGTAGCTATAAACCATCTGTCAATAGTGTTCCTATCTCTTTTTTTTTGAGGATTAATAGAATTCCTATCTTGATCTGAACTCACCTTTGCATCTTTAAAGGTAGTTGAGAATTGGATGAATCGGTTGGAGGCAGCAGATCAAAAGGAGACGCAGTTGGGGCAAGTAAGAGTATGCACTACGATAGGGATAGAGTGCATGGACCCTAACCCAAAGAAGAGACCGTTTGCACATCATATAGTCAATAAGCTTGATAAAACGGCAAGTATCATCGAAACTGGCATCACTAGTCCATCTGTTGAGCATCAGGTTAGATCCCTAAAAGAACAACACAGTCAAAGGAAAATTGTGGATCTTTCACTTGAGTACCTCCTAAAAGAACAACACAGTCAAAGGAAAATTTTGGATCTTTCATTTGAGTATCTCATAAAAGATATGAGCGGGCGCACTAAAACGGAAGAACTCATGGAATTTATTGGGGCATTTAAAGATCATTGGCGGCACGCGAAAGAACATCAGTGGTCACTACGGGGAGTGCAAGGTACAAAGAAAAATACCAGCCAACAACAAGGGGCAAGTATTTCTAGCTCTAACTCTGTTGTGCTCAACAAGTTGAACATCTTTAGTACAAAAGCACGCAGGAATTATGCCAGGAATGTGGGCCTATGCTTGAGAAGATAGATATGTTGAAACTTTTCAAGAAGGAGGAGCTTAAGCCAGCTAATAATGACAAGAACCGTATTGGAAGAGATGTCTTTGAAGAAGTTTACATAGGCCTTGTTGATAGAGTACCAGTCATAGTAAAGAAGCAGATTAGTGGTACTGTGCTACAAAATGGACAGTTTGCAAAGGAAGTCATCATCCAATCTCAAGTTCTCCACAAGAACATTGTTAGGCTCATAGGTTGTTGCGTGGAAGTTGACATCCCGATGCTAGTATATGAGTATCTCTCCAAAGACAGCCTCCATGACATTCTTCACAACAACTGCAAGGTACGTCTCAACTTGGGCGTGCGTTTAAATATTGCCACAGAATCAGCACGTGGTCTAGCTTATATGCATTCAAGGCACAATATCTTACATGGTAATATTAAATCAGAAAATATACTCTTGGATGACCATTTTGTGCCAAAGATCTCAAATTTTTGCATATCAAGGTTGACCGGGAGAGGCTACAAACACACCAGAACAGTCAAGGGCGACGATCCTTATATGGATCCACTATACATACAAACAGGCCTACTTAGCGAATATAGTGATGTGTACAGTTTTGGAGTCGTTATGTTGGAACTTCTTACGAGGAAGAAGGCCACACACTCTGATAATAATAGCTTAGTAAGGAATTTCCTTGAGAATCACAAGCAGGGTAGGAAATCAACCGAGCTATTCGATGAGAAAATTGCAGTGATGGAGAATCTGGAGCTTCTTGACAATCTGGCACAACTTGTTGTGGAATGCCTTAGCCAAAACTTGGATCTAAGACCGAAAATGATAGATGTTGCAAAGCGGCTCCACATACTGAATGAATCTCGTGGCCAGTGGGTCTTAAGTTGACAAGTCGATGCATTTACTAGTTTAGTTTGAACTTCAAACAACATATATGTTGCGGCAAATAAGCTTCTGATAGGTGCAATTATAGAGGGATGTGTGATGATCGACGTGTAATTTATGTATTTTGTTGTTGTGACCAAGTCTTTGAAATCCTCTAGAGCTGTAAAAGTAAAACACGCTAAAAGCAACGCCCTCGTAGGCCTCCTCGGCCCTGTCGACCCACTGGTACAAAAACCTCTGTCAGATTGTTATCTCCGTTTAATTCTCTGGTAATTTATCCGTGCTTACCTGGTCTAGATATGTGGATCCACTTATTCGTGCCCTTCCTTATGATGTTAGAGGAGCAGCAGTACAAGAGCTTAATTAGTATTTATTTATTTATTTTGAAAAGGAGGAATCACCCCCGGCCTCTGCATCTGGGTGATGCATGCGGCCATATTATTTATTATTCACAAAGACCTTACAAAGTAATACAACAGTAAGTCCGAGGCCACCATCTAGACGACACCTGTCGCTACTCCTTATCCCCTTGATGGAGGTGTGCCGAATGTCCGGGCCAAATACTAAACAGACATCGCACGAAAGCCGAACATCTAACGCCGGATGCCCCATCCAAGCCACATAGGCGGGACTGGGTAACACTCCGGTCCGGCACACTCTCAGTGAGTACCACACGCACACGATGCAAAGGGCCGTCACCTCCGTCTTCCCTCGATCCATCCTCAAAGCATGTACTGACGCATCGACCTTGTCAGGCCACTCTGCCATCGACGCCACCACGACGCCAGACAACGTCGACCTCCTGCGCGTGTCCCTCGCCACACATCTGACACCAAGCCTCCACTGCTCCATGCCGTCGAGAACCGCCGCCATGAATATGTAGAAAGAAACACCGCTCCACCGCAGATGCCATCCGCTGGTCCCTCGAGTCCGAGTGCATCTCCAAGAATGCCGCCCCCAAGGGGGTAACGACACAAGAATGCCGCCGTCATCCGGTCAACTGATCTAGGGTTTCCCCCGGAGGTATTGGGTGGGGTTGGGAGCTTCACCTCGATGATGCCTTCATGAAGGAAACGATGATAAGAGCATCATCATCACCGGCTCCGGTCAATGACCGAAGACCAAGTTTTCACCCGGATCCGTTCCAAGAAATCCACCCAACAACCTGTGCACTGTCTCGACCGCCTTCAAAGCCCCAGATCTAGCCGCCTAGATCCGGCGACCAACCGCAACAGCAGTGCCACCGTAGGAGCCCTGGCGCACCAGCCACTGCCTGAATGTGCCACCATTGGAGCCTGGGAGGAGGGCTCCCACCCCACCTCGCCAAACCGCGAGAGCCGTCGGGATGGATCCCGCACACTCATCACCGTCTCTGATCTGAACCAATCCATGGCCAAACCACGAGATCGCCGATGCAGATCCACCTTGGATAGGGACTGCACCACGCCATGCTGCCACAGGAAGCCTGAGCTTCACCAGCCGCCACCTTCCAGGGCCGCCGCCCCGGGATCCAGCAGCCGCCGACAGGACGCGCCGCCCACGTGCAGCAGGCCGGAGGAGCCCCCGATCCAGATCTGGACCGAGAAGCTCACCACAACCGCCCCGCGCCGGCACGCCCCGCCTGGCCGCAAATCTGCAGCCACCCGCGCCAGAGAGCCGCCATCCGGCCGCCCTGCATGGCTGCGCGCATCCGCGCGAGGGCGCTGTCCCGCGCCAACACCACACCGCGCTGAAGGGAGGAGGGCCCGCCGCCGCCGACGCCGGCCAGGCTTTGCCCGGCGGCGTGAGCTGGCGGCGGCGGGGAGGGGGAGGGGACGGGGAAGGGTTGGAGACGGCGGCGCGTGGGTTCCCCCGCGGGCTGGGCGAGACGGGCTTCTCCAGAGCTTAATTAGTATGGGCAATTATTTTCTGCTGATGGAGCCTATTCATATGTGATTTATGCTGATGGAGTTCATATCACGTTGCCAGCAAACCAATTGTATGAATTTTCGCCGTGAGTATACCTAACAGGCTAACAACATGCATAACTGAAACAAACCGTCTGTATTTATCTGAATATGTGATTCTGACATAATCACTAGATCGGCCAGACTCCCAGACCTCAATCAGTGTTGCTGCTGATGCTGACTGCAAGATAGTCCAGATCTGTTTCAGGTTAACGCATTGCATTCTTCTGCCTTCCTTCCAAGCATATCGAAACTCGAAAAGATTCAGGCTCTGCAAAGTCGAGGTAACTGACTAGCCACCAGTGGTTGCTGCAGGGAAAATTCAGGGTCGGAGAAGCTTCCTTGGGCCGGCTTGGCTTGGCTTGGCTATGGGGAACTTGGGGTCCACCGAAGGGCAGAATATTGGGCTTCTTTTGTGAGATGGGCATAATGCTGGTGGGAGGAGGCCCGACTATGTCTTGGTTGACGCGAGATAAGAGTCAGTTCTCGCCTGAAGGAAGGGAGCTCACGAATGGTCCGGTCCAACTAGGGCGCGAACCAGGCTCCTGACAAAATTGGGCAGCCAGCACGCGGGAGGACACCGCCTTTTTTTCTTTCTATTTTCCATGTTTTTTGTTTTATTTTTTTTGCCTTTTTTTACTTTTGCTTATACTTCCAAATGCTCTAAATATATATATTAGAAACAATATTTTACATGCATTTTCTAAAAATGTTAAGAGGCATTTAATAAATGTTAAATGTGTACATACAAAATATTTCTGATGTATACAAAAAATATACAATGTGTATGGAAAAAGTCGACATCAAAAGATATAAGTTTTCAAAATTGTTATCACGTATTTCAAAAAATGTTAAACGTGTATATAGTTTTTTTCCTTATGACAATAAAATGTACAACGTGTATGGAAAAAGTGAACATCCTAAAATATATGTATAAACAAATATTAATCATGTATTTAGAAAATGTTAAACATGTATAAAAAATGTATCAGATGTATACTAGAAATACACGATGTTTACGAAGAAAAGTAGACATCAAAGATATAATCTAAAAACTGTTAATCATATATATGAAAAATGTTAAACCACAGCTCCAAAAAAATGTTAAACCAATACTAAAATTGGTTTTACTTGTATAAAAAAATGCACACTGTGTATCTAAACAAAAGAAATTGAAACATCATTTGGAATTTTTTTTAATCATCTACTCCCTCCATCTCATATTAATTAGCGCTAAAATAAACGTATCTAGACGTATTTCAGTGTTATATACATCCATTTTAGTGTGTCTAAGATACATATATTTTAGCATCAATTCATATGGTATGGAGGAAGTATTCGAAAAAAGTTTAACATGTATTTAAAAAGTGTTCTCAATTTATAAAAAATAATGTACAATATGTAAAAAAAATGTAGATATATGTTAAAAAGGAAAAGGAGTAACCAAAGAGAAAACGGGAAAACGAAAACGAAAAAAAAAACAATGCAAAAAGGAGAAGGAAACAAAGAAAACAAAAAGGTCAGAGCAAAGCCAAGAAAGAAACAAAAAAACATAGGAAAACAAAAAAATTGTGAAAACCAATAAAGAAACAAAGAAAACATGTAAAAACAAAGAAAACTGAGAAAGAAACAAATAAAACCGGATTTAACCAAACTAAAACTAAAAACAGAAAATAAATATATTAAAAAAAACACAGTCACGTGACTAGCTTTGCCCATATGTGTTCTCGCTGGGGACTCTACGCGTGAGACGGATGCCATACCCGCTATAAGCAAGATACGCGGCACCTATTTGGCGGGTAGGTCGTTGTATAGGGACCTAGTGCATACCCCCATTTCGCTCCTTTCCAGCGGGTGGGCCGCCCAGTCTGGTCTTTTTCCCTCCGGTCTTGGGAACGTTCGCTGGATTGACTTTTTCTTTTTATTTGATTTTTCTTTCATTTATCTTTTTATTTTATTGTTTCATTATGTATTTCTTTTCTTTGTTTCTTGTTCATTTTTTTTGTTGAGCTAGACCGAATTTGATATGGAAGGAATACGTAAAAGGAGATCTGAAGGACTGCTGTATCACCAAATCACTAGCCACAGACACGTATCCGTGGAAACTCGCTATCCATGTCTAGAGCCATGAGTTGGTAGCTAGAATTTAAGGGTTTCACGCGTACCCCAACTTGTTTGCGACTAAAGGCTTTGTTCTTTGTTGTTGTCTTTTATTTCATTTTTATTTCTTTCTTTATTTTTATTTGCATTTTCATTTTACGAACATCTTTATAATTTGTGAACATTTTTATAAAAAAATAAATAGTTAGGAAAACACAAACGCATTTTTAAAAAATTCGGAATAGTTTAACCAATTTCTGAACATTTTCTGAATCATGAACATCTTTAACAAATTGCCGTCATTTTCTGAAACTATGAACATTTTTTGAATTTTCGAAACAAATTTTAAAATTCAAAAACATTTTTCCTTAGAGAAATATTTTTTGAAATTAATGAACATTTTGGAATCATTGAACATTTTTTGAATATATGAACTGCATTTGAAATTCATGAGCATTTTTTTGTTGGCATTTAAAAAAATCTTGAACATTTTTTCAAATTCAGAATTTGTTCTTAATACGCGATTTTTTTATTTCCTTAACATACTTTCCAAATCATGAACATGTTTTGAATATGCGGACATTATTTTCAAAATCTCATATATTTTTCAAATCTGCGAACATTTTTCAAAATCATGAACATTTTTTAATTCAGGGACAGTTAATGATTTCTCAAACATTTGTTTTCTGAATTGCGCTATTTTTTGAAAGTTAGAATTTTTTTAAAAAAATGGAATTATTTTAAATTTGAAAATAAAAATAAAAGAAAATAAAAGGCAAAAAAGAAATAAAAGACAGGGTCGTTCCGCCCTGCACATGGGCGGGCCCAAAAAGACGTCAACCGAAGTGAGGTATAGCATTCACGGTGGTAGGTAGTCTTTTTTTAGGGAAACTACATTGCTTTATTGATCAACAAGGTCCAAAGGAACAGTTACAATGTAATGTGGCTCATTGAGCGACACATGTCTACCCAACTCGAGAGAAAATGGAAATTAGCTAGATTGTCTGATTCAAAGTTCCTACTCTTATGATTCATGAATAAAATTATAGCTCTCAAACTACACAACATCGACCTTGATTTCTCTGATGATCGCACCATGGATGTTGTGAGTATTCTCCGCAAGATCCTTGATCACCGTCTTGCAGTTCGATGACCCAATAATTCGTCTAGCAAGTAGATCCTCTGGCAGAGCTAAAGCCTCTTTACAAGTATCTGTCTTGGGCGTTGGGACATCAGTTATACCTGCAAAAGTAATCAAAGAAGACTACTAATAATCACGGAGGGAGGGAGTGTGTCTCAAAGAAAAATTACACCATGTTCTCAAAAAAATCACCAAGCACGTGTTAACACCTCAATGTGTTACATGTGTTGATAAATGCGTCTTTGCCGTTGCCCTCCTGCCATGGATCTTTTCAACGACGATCCATTTGTTTTCATTCTTCTTTTATTGTACTCCTTCAGGCTAAAAGAGAAGATTCACATACTTTTTGAGATTCAAATTTGACCACAATTTTAACCAATAAAATGGACAAAACTTAAACCATTAAATTAGTATCTGGATTTTCCCCTATGGTATGAATTTTAAGTTACATGACTTATGCATTACTAGTCCAATTGCTACTTAAAGTTAAGTCTTGAAAACCGCATACATTACTATGGACTGTGGCTAGTTATCTATGTTTGTATTTGCGATTGTCATAACCCGCCTATGTATTTGTATCCGGTCACTATTTTCTACATTGCATGCCGCCACTCCCTCGCTTCTCCATTGTGTACGCCCCCCTTACTCATTGATGTCATCCACAACGTGTGGAAGCTAGACGCCCTCTCTTGCCAACGACACCCATTCCACCTTCATGTGCACCCATCGTTGATGTGTTGCAGCGATCTTCATCGCCCTGGTAGTTCGTTGGTTTTCAGGTAATGGTGGTGCCGAGCCAGAGCTCGTGCTCACGGGGCAAGTATTGTATATCCGCCCAAGACTATCTTATGGGTTCACTTGTCCTTCTTGTGAAGAAGAATTGAATGAGAGTTGGCCGGTGTGTGCTGGTTCACAAAACTGAACCTCCACTCGGGATCACCAAAAGTTAGAAGGTACCCTAAGATTTAAGATTCAATAACATCAGTAATTCAATAGTCATAATTTATTTTTCAACTATACTCTAGAAATCTGCAACCCTTGAATTAAAACTAATGCTCAAAACACAATCATCATTCTCTATTGAAACTAAAATGTCGTCGTTTCATTCACTAAAACCCAAAACCTGCGGACAACAAAATTTGTTTTATCAGACTTAGGGTTCCTATAATACTTTGAAATGATACAATTTATTTTAGAATATTGTAGTACAATTTTACATAAATTCCAGCCTAGATCTTTGACTAAAAACAGTAGAAAACCAGAGCCGGTTCTTTTTTAGTTCACAGTTTAGTTGGGAGCATTTGCGTTAATTATCATTAGTATTTACCCAGCAATTTTTTTATCATTACTGTTATATTTGTTTGTGAGCATCTATGTCATACTGTGTTTTGAAAACCAACTAGAGAGCAGCACTTGAGTAGTTGAGTAGATACTTCTGCTTCGGTACAAAAATGCTACACATATCAATTCAAAAAGGAAGTATACAAAGGGTACACAATATATCTCACTAGTCTTGAATTTATCTGTGGACGGATTTAAGCCTTCTCCGCAACCATATCCCAAGGATGTCTGTTTGAGGTGGAACAGCAGGCGCGTATACACCTCTATCTTCTCCAATTTCTTTCCCGTGTCTCAGCCTTCTCCACACAATTTCCTCCCCATTCTACATCGGACCGTGAGGACATCTAGCTGCGCTCTACCATCACGTGTTGTCGCTGCAGGCTAAGGCCGTGTGGGTTCATCGTCGTCGACCATCTTCCTAAGAGCTCGGGCAGGAGGACGTGGTGATCCAGATTTCACTGATCTCTGCTCACTGGCCGGCAGGTTCTACTTCTACAGGAATACTTAGCATCGCTGCCGTGGTATGTATGCGCATGTGCTCTTAATTTCTTGAGAAGGATGGTCTCTATCAACACCCTAGTGTATATTCTGTGTTTTGGTTTCCTCTTAGTTAGTTCTGGCCATCGATCCATCCTTCCCTCACGAGGTTGCTAATTTCTATGTTTCCAGTGCTAGGGTGGTAAATGTCAGAAATATGAACAAATTACTACGAGATTTAATTCGAATAAACAGTTGATAAATCATGACTACAGCAACAGAGATTAAACTAATCATGTGAACTAGCATAGCAGATGAACAGATCACATATAGGCACATACTAGAAACATGAATTCTACCACGATCTCGAACAGGAAGGATAGAACCACATACGGTGCAGCTGGAGTAGCACCGCCGGCGTTGACGTTGTCCCCCATGTCGTCGAGGATGAGGTTGCCGAGGTCGGGGAAGAAGTCGTCATTCGCGAAGTCGTCGCTGCCAGCAGTCGCGCGAGTGCGCTCCCCAAAAACCTGATCGCCCCTCTCCCGTACAGTATCACGAGAGGCGGGGTTCCGGAGGCCTGCTGTCCCTTCTGCCGGTGCACGCCGAAAGGAGGGATGGAGAAGACTTGCGTGGCGGCGCAATCATCTGGAACGGTGGTGGTAGACGTCTGCCTGACTATATAGTGCGGGTCGGGTAGGTCGTGAGAGTAAACCCCACGTCGAAGTCGTCACGATCCAAAAGAATCGGAAAACGGTTCAGTAATTAACGCGTCCGTTAATTATTAATTAAAAATATAGACAACGTGCATTCGGCTCAGCTACACTAGATTTATGCTACACTAGATCACAACTTGAATAGTGGATTATGCCTTGAACTACAAGTTTTCTGCGAGACTAGTTTCACACAAATTCTTGACCGGTACTGGGTTGCTGCAAGGCTTCCCTGCGGGTGGAGCGTATACGTCGTACTCCAGGGCCTTTTCATGAATTTATTAGAGAACACCTAATTCCCACAGACTGCGACATTAACATTCAAATTCATATAGGTGTGTTCCTCAGAAGATGTTCTGCAGGACAACATCTCTGCTTACCCGAATAAGCCACTTGGAACACATTAAGATAAGTCAACCTGCCATGCAGATCAAGAGAGTATTGCATCTTCACGGAGTGGGATAGTTAATATAGGGATACTCTCCTCCCAGCTGATCAACAGTTTGTCTCCTACTTCTACTTCACGGGATCTCCGATCACATAGAGTGGGTTACCACTATGGACAACTCATGCGGTGGGTCTCAAACCCATCTCCATCGATGCATTATCTATCACATTACGTGATAGACCCTTTGTGAAGAGATCTGCCAAGTTTTTTGACGTTTGGATATAATCCAACGTAATAACTCCAGAGTTTCTCAATTTTCTGACAGATTTTAGTTTCCTCTTCACATGTCTTCAGGACTTCATATTGTCCTTCGAACTGTTTATTTTGACGATCACAGTTTGATTATCACAGTTCATCATGATAGGGGGTATTGGTTTTTCAACCATAGGTAAGTCCATCAAGAGTTCACGAAGCCACTCTGCTTCAACAGTGGCAGTGTCTAATGTTGTGAATTCTGCTTCCACAGTTGACCTCGTTAAGATGGTCTGCTTGCCAGACTTCCAGGAAACAGCACCACCACCAAGTGTAAAAACATAACTACTTATGGCCTTTATCTCATCAGCATCAGATATCCAGTTTGAGTCACTATAACCCTCCAGTACCCTTGGATACCTGGTGTAGTGAATCCCATAGCTCGCGGTGCCTTTCAAATAGCGCTAACTCTCTCAAGCGCATGCCAATGATTATCTCCCGGTTTTGACATAAACCGACTCAGCTTGCTCACAGCAAAAGAGATGTCAGGCTTCGTGGCACTCACCAAATACATAAGCGAGCCAATAATCTGAGAATACCTCAGTTGATCTCTAGCAATCCGTCGATTCTTTCGAAGCAACACACTAGCATCATATGGAGTTGGAGAAGGTGTGCAGTCGCTATACCCAAAACGACTCAAGACCTTTTCCACATAGTGAGACTGAAGCAGTGTGATCCCACCATTCTCATCTCTCAACAGCTTGATATTTAAGATAACATCAGCTACTCCTAGATCCTTCATCTCAAAACAACGAGATAAGAAATCCTTAACCTCCTTGATTAAATCAAGTTTGGTTCCAAAGATCAATATGTCGTCGACATACAGACAAAGAATAACTCCTTCGCCCCCACCATAGCGATAGTACACACACTTGTCACCATCGTTTACTACAAAGCCGGCAACAGTTAATGTTCTTTCAAACTTCTCATGCCACTCCTTAGGAGCTTGTTTAAGGCCATATAAAGACTTTAATAACTTGCACACCTTTCCTTCCTGACCAGGTACTACAAAACCATCTGGCTGATCCATGTAAATTTCCTCCTTCAACTCTCCATTGAGAAAAGCCGTCTTAATGTCCATTTGATGAATGAGAAGACCATGTGAGGCAGCCAGTGATAGTAGCACCAGAATTGTAGTTAGTCTAGCCACGTGTGAGTAAGTATCAAAGAAGTCTTCACCTTCTTTCTGGGTATAATCCTTGGCCACAAGTCGTGCCTTGTACTTTTCAATCGTACCATCAGATCTAAGCTTCTTCTTGAACACCCACTTACATCCTACAGGTTTGCACCCATAAGGACGGTCAGTGATCTCCCAGGTACCGTTAGCTAAGATAGAATCCATCTCGCTACGTACAGCTTCCTTTCAGTAGTCAGCATCAGGAGATGCATAGGCTTCTGAAATAGTCCTGGGTGTGTCATCCACGAGGTATACAATGAAATCATCACCAAAGGACTTTGCAGTCCTCTGTCTCTTACTCCTCACAGGAGTTCCATTGTCACCCTCAACAGGATTCTCAACGTGTTCCATCGCAATGGTGGGTTCAGGAATTACAGCGAATTCCTCACTAGATGGAGTAGGTATCTCCTGATTTGATGAACTCGACATATCCTTCATAGGAAATATGTCCTCAAAGAAAGTTGCACCATGCGACTCCATAATCGTACCAACATGCATGTCGGATACCTCAGATTTTATTATCAAAAATTTATAGCCGATGCTATGAAAAGCATAGCCCAGAAGAACACAATCCACGACTTTTGGTCCAAGCTTACGCTTCTTGGGAATTGGTATATTGACTTTCGCCAAACAACCCCAAATGCGTAGGTGAGAGAGTTTCAACCTTTTTCCTTTCCCATTCCTCAAATGGACTCATGGTCTTATGCTTTGTGGGAACTCGGTTTAGGACATGACACACAGTCATTAGCGCCTCCCCCCATCATTCCTTGGATAGACCCGAAGTGTCTAACATGATGTTAACCATATCAGTTAGAGTTCAGTTCTTTCCTTCGGCTACCCCATTTGATTGGGGTGAGTAGGGAGGCGTCCTCTCATGGATTATACCATGTTTCGCACAAAACAGATCAAATTCATTGGAAAAATACTCTCCACCATGATTGGACCTAAGCCGTTTAATTTTTCGATCAAGTCAGTTCTCTGCCTCAGCTTTATAGTTTTTGAAGAAAGTCAAAGCCTCATCTTTTTATTTCAGAAGCTACACATCACAATATCTAGTGGATTCATCAATCAACGTCATGAAGTATCTCTTTCCACCTTTTGTCAACACGTCATTTATCTCACAAAGATCAGAATGTATAAGCTCTAGTGGCGCCAAGTCTCTTGCCTCTGCAGTCTTATGGGACTTGCGAGGTTGCTTAGCTTGCACACATACTTGGCACTTAGAGCCTTTGACGGAAGAGATTTTCGGAATTAAATTCATATTGGCTAGCCGCGTCATGCAACCAAAGTTAATGTGACAAAGTCGTGAATGCAAAATATCAGACTCATTGTTGTGGCAAACATTATTAATAATTTTAGTGCAAATATCTGACAAAGACAGGCGGAACAAGCCTCCGCTCTCATAGCCTTTTCCAACAAATTGTCCATACTTAGAAATTACAACTTTATTGAATTCGAAAACCAACTTAAAACCATCTCGACATAAATGGGAACCGCTAACGAGATTTTTATTGATGGACGACACATGATGAACGTTCTTCAGACGCACGGTCTTCTCCGAAGTAAACTTTAGATCGACCGTACCAACACCTCGAACGATGGCATGTGACTCGTTCCCCATCAGCACCGGAGAAGTCCCAGTGGCCTGGTAAGAAGAAAACATGGAGGCGTCAGCACAAACATGTACATTGGCACCGGTGTCAATTAACCAATCAGGGGATTGAAATACTGAAAGGATGGTAGGAAAAATACCGTACCCTAATTCCTTCATATCAGTATCACCGATGACAACATTAGCGGACTTGCCGCTCTTCTCATGTTTGCGCTCCTCAAAGCGGTTAGGACACTTCGGAGCCCAGTGATTAGGATCACCGCAGACATGGCAAAGTCCCTTCCCCTTCTTATGAGAATTCTTCTTGAAGTTGGTAGAATGTGATGGATTGTTCTTTGTATCAAACTTGCCTTTGCCCTGAGTTTTGTTCTTGTTGTTTTTGAACTTGTTGGGCTGGAAGTTCTTCTTCTGTACCATGTGGGCACTAGAACCTCCCTCAGTAACTCGAGCACGTGTGTCCTTTGCTCTCTCCTTCTCTTCAACATCAAGAGTACCAATGAGATCCGCAATGGAAAACTCCTGTCTCTATTGTTTCAGGGAAGTAGCAAAATTGTTCCACGAAGGTGGAAGCTTGGCAATGATGCCTCCGGCAACAAATTTGTCTGGCAACACACACTTGAAGTATTCAAGTTCTTTTGCGAGCGACTGTATCTCATGAGCCTGCTGTACAACAGCGCGCTCATCAGTCATCTTGTAGTCATAGAATTGCTCCATGACGTACAACTCGCTGCCGACGTCCGAGGCACCAAACTTGGCCTCGAGCGCAGCCCACATGTCCTTGCCGTTGTCAAACGACATATACGAATCCACATTGGAGTCATCAAGAACACTCAGAAGAGCGCCTTTAAATAGGGTATCGATCTTCTCAAAAGCTTCCAGTTGTGCTGGGTTAAGATCGCTCTCAAGCTTGCCCTTGGTGGCATCATAGCAGCCCATGGTCTAAAACCAGTAGACTGCTCTCGTGCGTCACCTCTTATATTGTGCCCCCTTAAAGGCAGACGGCTTTAGATGCGCAGCAAAACCACTCGGAGTAAATTGCCTATAATCAGGTTTTTGGATTGTTGGAAATATGAGCAAATTACTACGAGATTTAATCTGAAAAACAGATGATAAATCATGACTACAACAACAGAGATTAAACTAATCATGTGAACTAGCATAGCAGATGAACAGATCACATCTAGGGCACATACTAGAAACATGAATTCTACCACGATCTCGAACTGGAAGGATAGAATCACATACGATGCAGCGGGAGCAGCACCGCCGGCATTGACGTTGTCGCCCATGTCGTCGAGGATGAGGTTGCCGAGGTCGGGGAAGGAGTCGTCGTTCGCGAAGTCGTCGCTGCCAGCAGTCGCGCGAATGCGCTCCCCAAAAATCTGATCGCCCCTCTCCCATACAGGATCATGAGAGGCGGGGTTCCGGAGGCCCGCTGTCCCTTTTGCCGGTGCACGCCGAAAGAAGGGATGGAGAAGACTTGCTTGGCGGCGCAATGATTTGGAACGGTGGTGAGAAACCATACGAAGCGGCGGCAGCTTGGGTAGACACGTCGTGGCGAGGCGAGGCGTGGCGTGGCGAGGCGAGCAAGGAGGAGGAGCGCGCGTGTAGGTCTCCTCTTCTCATGCTTATACAAGTGGTAGAAGAGCCCACCTTATAAAGAGGTGCAACTCTCTTTCAACTTATGAGATGAGACTAAACTTTAGCCCACTCACTCCACTCACATGTGTGCATGAATGGGCCAAGAGAATTTCAGAATTTTAGTTGGGCTTTGGGCCAAAGGCCTACTAGCAAAATTCCAACAATAAACCCAAAACAGCTAATTAATCCAGATCAAATCAGGCTAGCGACACGTAAGAATCCGTTACTATTGCTGAATGATTTACTCTACTTTTAAATTGCTAATTGGCTATACTTTTAAACCAGGCTAGCAAAATAGTGTTCTTCTATGATTATACTTGAGTAACTAGCTCTCCCGCAAAAAAAGCAGGAAAAAAAACTTGAATAACTAGCTAGAGACAGAGACGAGATCCATCTATATTTACTTGAGTAAAAAGCTAATAGTTATCTTATTGTCAACGAACACACACAAACTAAAAGCTAATAGTTGTGGTGTCTTGTTTCAGAGGTAGTGCACTCTAGTAGTGATTGCAAAT
Source organism: Triticum urartu (assembly GCF_003073215.2). Taxonomy (NCBI): domain Eukaryota; kingdom Viridiplantae; phylum Streptophyta; class Magnoliopsida; order Poales; family Poaceae; genus Triticum; species Triticum urartu. Next base: position 15,934,724 of record NC_053027.1, on the reverse strand, counting down.
GGATACCAAAATCAGTACTAGACACAAGGTTGACCTAGAGCACATGGTGCTTGATGAAAGTGCGGAGCCAACATACCTGCCGTTATCACTTTTACAAGAAATCACAGACAGTTTTTCTGATGATCAACAAATTGGCAGTGGTGGGTTTGCGGTTGTTTATAAGGTACGGATTACTCCTGTCTAGTAAGCTTCCTCATTCCTTATCACAGTTGATGTATAAGATATATGACATATGCACATCACAATCACAAAAAGTAATTCACGTTGTGGTTGCAGGGAACGGTGGGAAAAGGAATGGTCGCTGTGAAGAAGCTGTCCATAACAATTGACATGCATGAGAATAAATTCCACAGAGAGGTCGAGTGCCTAATGAAGGCCAAGCACAAGAACATAGTTCGTTTTTTGGGGTATTGTTCTGACACGCAAGGGATGGTGGGGGACTATGACGGGAAATTTGTCATGGCAGATCTACGAAACTGGGTGCTATGTTTTGAGTACATACCTAAAGGAAGTCTCGATAAGTATATTACCGGTATGATTGTGAAGCTTATTTCTACATTTTTTCCAGGTCACTACATAGTCCTAGCATGCCATATTTTGTGATAGTCCTAGCATACCATATTTTTGTGATGACGTGGTCATGGTCGAGCGTACCTTATTGCGTGTTGGGGGGCACATGAAGGAGTCAACAAGGCAGCCATACAAAGGTGTTGGCAATGCCTATACCAATGTGTCGGCACCGGACAAATCCTTGGGTGGTGGTAGAGATGTCATATTTTCCTCCGGCACAACGATGAGCTAGACGGGGCATGGATATGGTGGCGGCAGCAGGACAGTCCTCTCCCCCTCATTCTCGAGTGCGGCGGTGAGGCCAGGATCAACCGTGGTGACAATCACTATTGTACCGTCAGGAAGGCGACAAACACAAATGGCAGTGTCACTGCCTATGATTGTTGGAGAGGGGTGGGCTCGTTGGGGGAGAACCTTGGCGGAGCTTAGTGCACACCAACCTGGCCGTCGCACCCTCCCTAGAGTAGGAGATCTCTTCATGTGTCCTAAGCTTAGTTTTTCAACCCCCCCCCCCCCCCCCCCCCCCCCCCCCCCAATCCTAAGATGTGGACCAAGCTTTTCCATTGGGGAGAGGGCTTCATTTGAAGCGAGGGCTTTTCTGTTGCCAACCACAACCATATCCGAATGTTGTGAATTACTATTCCAGTTAGGTTCATCATCCACAACCAAATAGGGAAATAGTCATTCCATTCGATTCTATTTTCATTGCAGTCTGTTTGTTTCCCAAAACCGGCCGCAAGGTTGCATTTGATGTAGGTTTTGCATTCATTTTTGTATTTATATCCGGAGTATTTCTATTAATTTCCATGTCTTGTAAATACATACAATATAACTAATATACTCCCTCCGTTCCTAAATATTTGTCTTTCTAGAGATTTCAAATGGACTACCACATTGGATGTATATAGACATATTTTAGAGTGTAGATTCACTCATCTTGCTCCGTATGTAGTCACTTGTTGAAATCTCTAGAAAGACAAATATTTGGAAACGGAGGGAGTAGATTGGTATTGTAGACTACAACTTACTAGAAAAGTGTAGGCATATTATCCATGAATTATTTCCTCCCTTGAGTAAGGGTAGTGTTGGTCCATTACATATGGGGCAACCAATAATGGTGATCAAAACTACTAGCGTCCGGTTTTTTCTTAACAGCTTTTTCGGTCAAAGTGATAATCTATGTGAGAAGATATGTTTATTTTCTTCCTTGGAATAATATCATTGAATAAAATAGCAAGTGGGGAAGTTAATTTAATTAATCAATTAGAAAGTGACATGCTATAGTTGGGTGTAAACTTGCCTTTGCATATTTTAACACTGAACGTCTCAGATTTATTATCTACTCTTCTTTGACACTAGTTTGGACATCTTTGAAAACATATTGAAAATGCTTTGTATGGCATGAATCAATTGATTCACATTATTATCTCTAATGTACGCAAATGTGGAACCCCTTTCCTCCGCAGATGTGTCTTGTGGACTTAAATGGAGAGATCGTTATCATATTATCAAGGGAACCTGTGAGGGCTTACTTCATCTTCATGAGAAGCGTATTCTTCATTTAGATCTCAAGCCCGGAAATATATTGTTAGCTGATCACATGGTACCGAAAATTGCTGATTTTGGACTCTCAAGGTGCCTCGATGAAGACCAAACCCGAGCTTTTACTTCACATCTATGTGGATCTCAGTAAGCCACCGTCTTGAAAGCTCTTTTTTTGCAGGGGTTTGAAAGCTCTTATTTACTCTGCACATTAACTTATTGGGCTGTATAAATTTTCTTGTAGGGGATACTTAGCACCAGAATTCTATAGAGGACAATTCACATTTGCGTCAGACATATATAGTCTTGGCATTATAATTGTGGAGATACTAACAGGAGAGAAGGGGTATCCAGAAGAGGAGAATGTAAGAACAATTTAAGTGTTTGCTCATGTTAATGATAGATTTTTAAATGAAATGTGCTATGTATTAACTGAGCCTTGGAGTAATTGCAGAAATCATGTATTCCCAAACAAGAACGGTCTAAACTATCATCCACTTATGTAGCACTGTGCCTTCAGCAGACCACATTTCATGTTTAATTAAGCCTTTGCGAGCACTAAGATCACATCCATGACAGCCTGCAAAAGGGTAGTTTCACCCAAAATATTGAATTTACAAAGAAATATGGAAATGCGCTTATAAATGTCAAACCACTTTTTGCATCTGTAGTTGAGTTTTCGCTGCTGCTATAAAGTTTACCATGTCATTTTAACTCCTAGCTGCAACTTTTGTAGGTAGTTGCAAATTGGATGAATCAGTTGGAGGCATCAGATCAGTGGCATACACAGTTGGAGCAAGTAAGAGTATGCACTAAGATAGGGATACAGTGCATGGACTTGAACCCAAAGAAGAGACCAGTTGCACGTCATATACTTGATAGGCTAGATAAAACAAAAATTACCATCGAAACTGGCATAAGTGGTTCATCAGTTGAGCAGCAGGTTAGTTTCCTAAAGGAACAATATTGCCAAGAGAAAAACTCAAAGCGTTCATATCAGTACCTTGGAAAGGAAATCAAGGAACACGCTGAAACAGAAGGACTTGCAAAATATGTAGAGATACCTAGAGAAGATCATTGGCAGCAAGGGCAGCAAGAAGCTTCGAGTGATCAATGGCCATTAAGGGGAGTGCAAGATGTAAAGAAAAATGTAAGCCCACAAGGTGCAAGTATTTCTAGCTCCAACAATGGTGTGCTCTATAAGTTGAACAATTTGGACATCTTTGACAGAAAAGCACACAGGAATCACGTGCGGTATGGTGGGCCTACATTGGAGAATGTAAATTTTGTGAAACTTTTCAAAAAAAAGGAGCTTGGTCCAATTTTAAAGAATAAGAATCTTATTAGAAGAGATAGCTTTGGAGTAGTTTACATGGGCCTTGTTGATAGTGTGCCAGTTACAATAAGGAAGCTATTTAGTGGTAGTGTGGTACAGAATGAAGATTTTGCAAATGAAGTCATCATCCAGTCTCAAGTCATTCACGGAAATATGGTTAGGCTCATAGGCTGTTGCCTTGAATTCGAAGTCCCGATGCTAGTCCATGAGTTTCACTCTATAGCAAGCCTCCATTACATTCTTCACACCAACATCAAGGTGCCTCTTAACCTTGGCGTGCGATTAAGTATTGCTGCAACAATGGCAGGTGCTCTATCTTATGTGCATTCCGCACTTGTTGAGAAAATATTACACGGTAATGTTAAACCATCAAATATACTCTTGGATAACAACTTTGTGCCAAAGATCTCAGACACTGGCATATCAAGGTTGATCGTGAGAGGCCATGAACATAGCGGAATATCCATTGGTGACATGGCTTATATGGATCCAGTATATGTACGAACAAGCCCACTGACCCAACAAAGTGATGTCTACAGTTTTGGAGTTATCATCTTGGAGCTTGTTACTAGGAGAAAGGCCACACATATGGACAAAAACAGCTTAGTAATTAATTTCCTTGAGAACCACAAGCAGGAGAGGAAATCGACCGAGTTGTTTGATAAGGAAATTGCAGTGACAGAAAATTTGAAGCTTCTTGACACTCTGGCAGGAATTGCTGCTGAATGCCTTAATTTTGATGTGGACCTAAGACCAACAATGGTAGATGTCGCAAATCGTCTATCCATGCTGAATCAATCCTATAATTTGAGTTGACAAGTTGATGCATTTACTAGTGGAGTTTGAACATGTATGATGTGTTGAATAAACTTCTGATAGACACAACTATGTATAAATGTGTGATGATCGACGTGTGGTTGTGAAGAAATCTTTGAAGTACCGCCTGTTAAGTGTGCTAAAGCACGCCCTCTCAGGCCTCCTGTAAGAAAAACTCGGTCCGATTGTTGGTTATGCTTCTGGTGTTTACCTGGTCTGGATTTGTGGCTTACATCGTATTCTTACCGTCCTTATGATGTTAGTGATTAAATTCTTGGACTGTTTACTGTGGACTCTGTTCATAGGGTTTGGTTAACGCTGATGGACTTCACATCACGTTGCCACCAAATGAATTGTATGAATTTGCATGGTGACATGAACAGTAATTCTGCGAGTAGCGGCAGCAACGCAGACCTCTGCAACTCACACACACGCATATAGTCTGTGGCTGCTAATAACCCTGCAGTGCAATGCTTGCTCAGCACGGTCCACCGTCTTGTGTTACAGACGATGACGGTGGTGTTTTGCATTGATTTCTGGTGGCCTAGGCCCTACGGCCCGATATCCAGAGCAAATGTAAATTTGCATTCAGGTCGCATCTGCTGCCTCCCAAGCCAAACCTGAAAGGGGAATAAAATTCAGATTCACACAGCTGCACGCCTGCACCTCATTCAGACTTGGATATGTCTGATGTGATCTACTACTACGGAGTAGTATATCAGCTGATAGTGACACGGCACCACCAAACGGATTCATCTCAGCTGCAACAGCCAAAAAAGACTGAAACCATCAAGATTCAGAGCAGCTGAGAGAGGATTCAGTCAGATTCTTGGGCTGTCAACCGGTTGACCAGCCCAACCCAACTTTTTTTAGTTCAAATTTGAACTAAATCCACGAAACTTTTTTTGGATTGGAGGGAGTACTGTAGTTTGCATTCCTCGTTGCTGCTTGTTGTCACGCTCCCCGCACGTTTTTTTTCTTCCTCCGAACCTGAACTCACATCACCAATGTGCTAACGATCATTGGCGCTCGTCGGCAACGGGGGTTTCCCCATGGGGTTGCCTTTCCCGCTGGCGGGGATGATGAAGGATAAAATGCCGTGTCAGCTGATGTTGAAGGATAAAATGACGTGTCAGCTGAACATAGGAGGAGGAATATTCTGGGCTGGCCCATATAACTTCTCTTTTTTCTCAATTATAGAAACCAAAAACAGTGCGGCCGTCCGGGTTCAAACTCACAACCTCAGCGTTCCAAGGGTACAACAGCGTTCCAAGGGTGTCACCGGAGTGGGCCACACACGGTGATTTTACCCATTTTTTTTGCCCTCATTACAGAGGTAACACCCTACTCCTACATTGGATTTGATAAATGTTTGAATTTGGTTAATGGTGGAAACGCCTTGTATGAGGGGGTTACAAATTGAAGATGGCGGTTGCTACTAAGGAATGAGGTATTGAACATATGCCCTTGATCTACCCCTAGCCACGCCTTATAAAGGGGACTGACCACATCTTGAGAGGGTCTTAACTTGCATGCCAAGATGATGCCTTGTCTGGAGATTGGACAACCTAAGGACCAAAGGGCCTAGCCTGCCGCTAGGCCCTCTAGGCCCTGAGGCCAGCCGAAAGACAGGTTCCTTGGTAGATGGGCCGCCCTCAGCATATTGTACAATCACTCGATTTCTACATTTAATTCGCACAAAACCTTTTGTTTTAGAAACTAGCATGAGCTATTGTATACACCAGATTGAGATGAATATACCAAATAAAAGAACCGAATGTAAGCATAGTTGAGTCAGTGATATGTTTATGTTCGTCGATGATCGGTCCTATTTCAATACCATGCATATGAACTTATTACCAAATCCAACTTGTAACACGTTTGCAAATAGTACAATTTATACCCTACAAGGTTTTATCAATATGCACACCTAATAATACACTAGAAATCACGTGTAACACAATTGCAGATAATACACTATAAAAAATTTAGTTGGACATTATTTTAAAAAAATCTCTAACACGATGATATTAATCTAACCAAACTATACATGAACATATGCATATACATACAAATATGAATGTGTGCGTTGTACAATTTTTTGAATTGTCACAAAAATAAATCAAAAATAACTTCTATTACATCACTTAATTTAAATTTAGTATAAACAAATTGATTATTGATGTACTCCCTCCATTTCAAACTATAAGTCCTTTTAGAGATTTCAATATGAACTACATATGAATGTATATAGACATATTTTAGAGTGTAGATTTATTCATTTTGCTCCATATGTAGTCCATATTGGAATCTCCAAAGAGACTTATATTTAGGAACAGAGGGAGTACATTTCAACTAGTAAGAAAAGACGTTGGTTAACTATACAAATTAAATTATTATATCAACTAAAAAACGAGTTATATACCTAGTATTGTAGTATGGTAAAAATAAATAAGTATAAAATTTTAGTATAAAAACATTTAATTTCTATCATGAACTCACACGTGCGACCCGCCTACGTTGGACGGGTCGGACGACTGCGACCCAACTTTTTCAGTAAATGAGGATGATTGACGATCGAGAAATCTAACAAGAACCACCGACATTTGCTGATTTTGCTCTTGCATCGATGTGTCACATTCATCTTTCCTGTAGATCGTTGTTCTTGTATCAACTTGGTCGTGATTTGTTGGTGGTACCTGATTTGGAGGGGGGTCGATCACCTCTTCTTGTGTTCGTGCATTGGGTCGGTATGGCTTCAATTGATTTGCATCCTATAAACCTCTCCACAGGAAGCCTCTTCGATTTTTGGCAATAGTTTGCAACACCCATGGTGGGATATCCATTGACAACATGTGATATTTCACTGGTGCTGTTAATATCGAGTTAATGAGGACTACTCTCCCCGCTCCCGTGAGCAATCTACACTAGTAAAGTTGTATTTGATTAGAGATCTGACCAACGCGCAATTTATATGTATTGAAACAAAAGATTGTGTGTCATACTCCATTCGTTTCGCGACATGAGTTTAAGCCAACCATCTAGACAATTTTGGCACCTCAGTTGGGCAACCCAATAGTAGTTACGTGGGGCATGTAGCATGCGTTTTCTTGCCCAGACAACTAAGGGCCAGTTCTTTTGGGCGATTCTGGGAGAATCGCCGAAAAAAACTGGCCCTAAAGCTTATACAATTTATTTGCTTGTGGTGTTAGCACATGTAACGCAATAGGGCCCCTCGAGAAAAGAAAATGTAGCATCCATGAGTCTGTGAGTTTCTATCCAAAGGTAGCATCCATGACATTCTTCACATCAAATTAAGGTGCTATAGCTTATATGCATTCAACATTTACTTGGAAAATCTCTCATAGCAATGTTACACTGGCAAATATACTCTTGGATGACCACTTTGACAAAGATCTCGGAATTTGGCATATCAAGGTTCATTGCGGAAAGAGTGCAAACTCACCGGAATATTCATTGGTGACATGGCTTATATGGATCATCTATATGTGCAAACAGGCCTGCTAACTGAAAAAAGCTACGTCTACACCTTAGAAGTTATCATATTGGAGCTTGTTATGGGGAAGAAGGCCACACATTCTGACAATAACAGTTTGGTAAAGATTTTTCTTGAGAATCACAAGATGGGTAGGAAATCAACCGAGTTGTCTGACAAGGAAATTGCGGTGACAAGAGATTTGGAGCTTCTTGACAATCTGGCAGGACTTGTTGTGGAGTGTCTTAACCATGATGCGGGCCTAAGGCAGACAATGGTAGATGTTGCAAAGCGCCTTTCCATGCTGAATCAATCTCATAAACAAGCTGTGAGTTGACATGATGGAAAGCTGTATAGGACTGCTGGTTCGTGTTTTTTTACTGGTGATTAATCCTTGCTTAATTTCCTGGCCTTGGTATGTGGATCCATTTATTCTTCCCCGTCCATTTGATGTTAGAGCAGCACCCCAAGACCTTAATTAGTAAGGGTAATTATTTGTTGCACTGTGTGGTGACTGGTGTTGAGTATATTCGTAGGGCCGGTTAATGCTGATGGAGTCCACATCATGCATGCTGCCACCAAACCATGTGTATGAATTTGTGTGGTGATATAACCATTCCGTCAGGACTGGCATCTCCGTTGTAAAATACTTGAGTTCATAATTTCTGTCCCATGTGTTGTGAAGTACCACTTGTTGTTACCTACTAGGACTACCACCAGCTAGTGCTTCTGTGCAGAGTTTCGGTGCAGTGTTGACTCTCTTCAGGCAAACCACGGCCATATTTTCGGGTAATTCATTTCATCCAGAATCTCTGCAGGGTTTCGGTAAGACCATCACCGCTCCTGCCTCCCGAGCCAAACCGGAAAAAGGGAACGGTTCCGCAGGGAGGAGAAGTTCATGGAGCTCGCCGCCGCCGCCGACCGGTCACCGAGTCCATGCGAATGGCGGAGAAGCTCTGCATGCACGAACTCTGCATGTAGTCACAATCTAATCACTCTAGTCGTGTGTGTAATGTGTACCACGAGTATTCAGATCGTGTAGTGCTTGCTTCCTTCCCCTGCTTTCTGGCAGAAGTATTTTTCTACTTCACTCACTATGCACAAGAAAACCTTTTCTTTTTCTTTTTGAGCAGGACATAAAAAAAGTGACATAGAAGCAAAGGTAAAATAAAAAAAGTGACATGGAACTTTTTTTTAGAATAAAGTGACTTGGAACATGAGTGGAACACGTTACTCGCGGGGGCTAATTGAGTCTGCATGGCCTTGGAGAGGCACGTTCTGGGCGTTGGCACTGTAGTGGCCTTGGAGAGGCAGGCTCTCTCCCCGGCTCTCCGCCACGGCCTACCTCGCGTCCATCCTCCCTCACGGGGTGGAGCGGATCGGCGGGGTTGCCGTGCGCGGCGGCGGCGCTGGCAGCGGACCGGAGGAGCAACGCCGACGGCGAACCAAGGCAGCGGCGCCGAGCTGCCCAGTCAAAGTAAGTAGTAAGTTTGATTGCAGCTCAACTTGCTGTACTGCAGCACGCAATAATATGGCCAGGAGGGCATCTACGCTCTGCCATCAAGCATTAACGCTGGGGTCGTCGTCCTCGTCTTCTTCCTCGGGCCGTCGTGATCCAGATCCGCTCCATCTCCGCTCCTCTGCTTTGCTCACCCTCCGGCGGGGTTGTACAGTGCCGTGGTATGTTTATGTACATCTCGTCTCTTCTCCCTCCCTTAGTTTCTGAGATAAGATCCGTTCTGAGATGATTGCCTCTATTAGTTCAGCATCCACCATACTGCATCCATAGTGTTTTGGCTTTTGGCCTACCTCCTTTTTATTCCAAACCAGGCTAGATCTGCTCTATTCCCGACTGATGTGCTTCTAAATCGCTAACTAATTATTATCCTTGAACAAAATCGAAGCCAGACAAGAAAATTGCTAGGCTCCACGGCAGATCTATGACCTTGTATTGCAGGTTTCGGTGATTAAATCATCGACTCGGTCAATCCATATTATGCTAGGCAATTGAAATCAAACAAACTGTTCATGAAGTGGTGACTTGCTTCCTAAACATATTAGGATTCAAACACACGAATGAGCAAAATAGTTGTGTGTTATGATACTTCAGTAGTTCACTGGCTAAGGTGGATGTGAGATGCATGCATATATGTGATCTTTATTCTTCTCTGCTTCATGGTTACTTATGCAATCGAGTATATGGTTGGTGGACTCAAAACAATGGCATATATTGCTCTTCTTTTGAAGGTACTGCACCGTGGCATTGATTGCGAATGGATGGCGAAATGAGTGTCCGACACAAAGTTGACCTAGAGCGCATGCTGCTTGATGGAAGTGCAGAGCCGACGTACCTACCGTTATCCCTTTTAGAAGACATCACAAACTGTTCCTCCGATGATCAGCGAATTGGCAGCGGTGGGTTTGTGGTTGTTTATAAGGTACGAATTACCGCTAATAAGTTGTCACACTCCTGATCTGATCACCACCACACACATGCAGACAAGTAATACATGTTGTCACCGTAGGGAATGGTGGGAAAGGGGGTGGTCGCTGTGAAGAAGTTGTCCAAAACATTTGGTGTGCATGAGAATAAATTCCATAAAGAGGTTGAGTGCTTAGTGAAGGCCAAGCACAAAAACATAGTGCGTTTCCTGGGATATTGTTCTGACACGCACGGGATACCTGCAAACCACGAAGGGAAGTTTGTCATGGCTGAGGTGCGCGCGGAACTGGTTGCTATGTTTTGAGTTTGCATCAAATGGAAGTCTTGATAAATATATCTCTACTATTAAAAGAGGATCGAACGTTGTGATGGTTCGATCACCTTCCCATCTACGACAACCGTCGACAAAAAAACTCAGGATCATGCGATAAGAAAAAACTGGAAAACCAACCCACCGCACCCACGTTCTGCTAAAAAACGAAAAACAAACCAACCTCCCACGCCCCCATATCCCGCACCCCTCTCTTACGATCCAGTCTCCCGATCCAATCTCCTCAAAGATGGCCTATAGTAAGTTTAAAAAAAAGATAGCCTAGCGTGCGGTTTCGCGGGAGAGTGTGGCAATGGCATCGCCGGCAAGAGCAGCAAGGCCGCGCAGCAGCCGACGACGGAGGGGGCGAGGGGCGTCGGTGCGTCGGGGCGACGTCAGCCTCATCGTGGGTGACTGCGACATCGAACTATCCGACAGCGAGAGCGTGGGTGATCGCGGCGGTGACAAGGAGCTCGGAGGAGGAGCCAGATGCTGCGAGGAGGAGCTTCTCACTACTAGGAAAAGGGCTATAGATAGGATTGATACTAATGGCGCACCAGGGAAGTAGTGCGCCACTACTATATACTAATGGCTCACCTGTTGGTGATGCACCATTAGTGTGGAAGACACTAATGGCGCACCAGAAACAGGGTGCGCCACTAGTATTAATTTTTTTTTCCATTTTTCCATACATACTAATGGCGCATCAGGTCGACAATGCGCCATTACTAGTTCTGCCTGGTGCGCCATTACTGTAATTTTTTTCTTATTCTTTTTTTTGCAAAACTATTAATGGTGCACCGCTTCACAGTGCGCCATTACTAGTTTAAACTAACAATGGCGCACTATTACACAGTGCGTCATTAATATATATATTTATATTTTTTACTAGTTTAAACTATTACCCTTCCCCGCTCCACCGGCCGCCGCCGCCGACCCCCGGCCCGCACCCTCCCCCACTCCACCGTCGCCGACGATCCACCGCACCCTCTCCCCAGCACCCTCCTCGGCCCGCTCCATCGTCACAAATGAATGCAACTAAAATTACAAAAAAATAAATTTGATTATATTTTCAAATAAATTTTTTGATGATATTTTCAAATAATAAATTTGATGATATTTTTTCATATTCATAAATATTTTCAAATAACAAATTTGATGATATTTTTTAAAAAATTATTACTGTTTTTATAAAAAAATATTACTGTCATGATTTAAACAAGTTTGAACATATTTAAACACAAATAAATATCAAACAACATTTTAAATGCATAAAAACAAAAATTGGGGAGCCTGGGAATCTAACCCAGGACCTCCTAGTGTGTGTGCTGCATGCTGACCAGTCAGGCTAGTGGGCGTGTTCTAATGGAGATAGGGTTAGGTGGAATATAACCTGACTAGTCGGGCTAGTAATTGAAACAAAATTCTAATGGCGCACCAGGGGGAGGTGCGCCATTAGAATCGTCGTACTTATGGCGCACTAGGGGGAGGTGCGCCATTGCTAACCCTCCCCCACTCCACCTATTCCCCTCGCACTGTGGCCTCCCTCCCTTCCTCACCAGATCCCGCACTCGACCCCAACCCTACGCCGCCGCCCCCTTGCTCCGCCCCCTCCGTCCGCCGCGCCTACACACCGTCGGCGACGCCGCCGTCACTGTGGTCTTGCGCTGCCCCTGCCGCCGCTGCCGGCCCTCCGCCGCGGCGCGCCCAGCCGGCCGAACCCTCCGCGGCCCCCGCCTCCCCTAGTGCGGCCACCGCGCGTCACCTCGGCCACCGACCACCCCGTGCTCCGTCGTCGTGCCTAGGAGCTGCGCCAAGCTCCGCTACGCCGTCTTGGAGGATTCGTTCGAGCTCCACCTCAACTCCGGCCCTACCCCAGCGCGGCCCGGATCCGACTCCTCCTGCTTCCCCCAGTACACCGCCTCCCTCAAGTGTACGCGCATCCTTCCTCCAGTACTCCTCTTCTGCGATTGGAAATGCTTTGCTTTACGAGCCTGCTAGGGATCCTGCAGTAGAATCATGCTTGATTTTCAGTATGGCCTTTAGTTTTGTAGGATTCATTTTACCGTGGCTTAACTGCTGAAGAATCTGCAAGTGCTCACAACTACAACTTCGATCTTCAAGCACTGATGGTACGACATGAACTGGACTTCTTGTGCCAAAATCTTTGAACTGCGTATTTTTATATTAAAAAATGTTTGGTTCTGTTCTAGAGGAAAATGATCTAGTGGTAGTAGTAGTAGTTCTGAGCATTTGGTTGTTTGTCTATTAAAAAAAGTTTAACTAAAAAGAAGTGCAAGCCACTTTGGTGCTGAAATGTGACATTGCCATGGCTGATTGTTCTGAATGGTTCACCCACAACCAATGGGCATGTTTAAATGCAATGCAAGTGCAAATTTGAAACTTTAAAGGAACTGCACTTTTTTGCAAGAGAGAGATAGCAAAAGAGAGAGATATCACTTTTTTTACATGTCTCATTGTAGTTGCTTGAAATTTTAATACAATTAGCCTGAAATAACAGGTAAGTTGACCCCTATGGGTTTACTCTTTTCGCAAACAGCACGATCCACGGCTCATACATGCATGAACTATTTTTTATGGCTATATACTTGAAGTCTTGAAGTACATATGGCGTAGTTTCTTTTTCAAGTTCTTACAGGAAATTGTGTCTTTTTCCCAACTGCTTATCTATGTGTGAAAGGAGCTAAACTAAGTTTTTACAAGTATCCCCAGTCATTTAGGGTCTTTTTGGATAGTGTCCACACTGAATCGTGTCTGGCTTGGAGCCTCCCTAAACTGTGCTTGGACAGTGTTTGGTTGCTGTCCTGGCACTGTTTCCATGCCTCGTTAAGCGGAGAGGGGTGTGCAAGTTTTGTCACCTGTTTTTTGTTACATATACTTCGGGTGCTGTTGGGGGTTTCCTACTCAATGATTTTGCAGGTACCCCGAGAGGCCCTTGAGTTTGCCGGAATGTCGACTAACTTCCGTTCCGGCAAATTCGGGTACTCCATATGTCTCATTTTCAGCAAAGGTCATGCTGAAATTTTCCATGAATTTTAGCATGACTTTGCTAAAAATAGGGCATATAGGGTACTTACGACTAATGCATGGGCCGGGGTATCTTAGTACTTAATCTGTAGATTTCCAAAATTGTTCCTTGGCAATTATTGGAAACTAGCTGTATTCCTCTATCTGAGATATTCTGTGTACATGCAATATATATCCAATCAGTGGGACAAAAAGCCACGAGAAATTAGAGCTGGACATGTAAGATGCAATCTACTAATGCTTCATTATCACCCTGTTATGCTCAGCCCAACACTCCCAGTCAAGATTGGTGATAGATAGATATCATTCCCATCTTTTGTTACAAGCTAAATTATGTTCCTTGACTCCAAAACCCTTAGTTAGACCATCTGCTACTTGATTAAGTACTAATATACCCCGGCCCTAAATGATGAAAGCTTAGGCTTTTAGGGTGCCTTAGCGTCGACAAACCCTAAATGATTAAACCTTGGCTTTTAGGGTGCCTTGGTATCGATAAAAACCTAAATGATGAAAGTTTAGGCTTTTAGGGTGCCTCGGCGTCGACCTAGGTGGCAATAGAGCCAAGTGATTAGTGCCAAGTGATTAGGCCCAACCTAGGGTGCCTCGGCATCGATAAACCCTAAATGATGAAAACTTAACTTGGCTACCCCGGATGCCTCAGTGTCGATGAGAACCTAAATGATGTACGCTTAGGCTTTTAGGGTGCCTCGGCGTCGACAAACCCTAAATGATGAAAGCTTAGGCTTTTAGGGTGCCTCGGTGTCGACAAACCCTAAATGATGAGACCATGATCTTGTTCCTTGACAATAACCAACTTTTTGACCAAACTTTTTTCCTATTTAGAGCGAAACATGGCCCACAACGATGAGGCCGGTGGTTCGGGCGGCAAGCAATTCTGGGAGCTGTCCCAGGATATGTCGTCATCATCATCGGACGACGAAAGTCTCCCGGCGGAGTGCGACTGGTGCCACGACGATCGAGGTCTGTGCGACATGCCTCACCTGGACGATGATCGGCGCTTCAGCATTAAGCTCGAGGAGACCTTCGAAGTTGAAACGGTACACAACGACGACAAGTGTTATTTTCATAATTAAGCATGACTTCAACTATTTCAACGTGTAATTTTCATCTTTTACAATTCGAGTATAGCTTATCCCATGCCATGCAAGACGCTATGTCTTGGAGAGGATGGATTTTGAAGACCATAAAATTTCTGAAACAAAGAAAATTCACTTAAGGACTCATCACGATGTGGACTTTGAAGTAAATCTATATAATTCTGAGAGCGTAACCCATTTTGGTTGCAAAAATTGGGAAGCATTTTGCAAGATGTATGGTTTTGATGAGGGTATGCTTATCACCATGGATCTTGGTAATCCTGACATCAACCAAGACAATATGGACATTTGGGTCCTTGTTGATACGCCTCCAGTTTACCGCTATGTGAGTTTCTCAAACATAGTTATTAGCTAATTTATATTGTTTATTTCAAAATAGTTGACAGCTTATTTCCATTGACAGCTTATTTTTATTGTTCAAAGAATGTGCGGGAGATGGTAGACAAAACCCACTACACCGATGGCTCCGAATTAACAACTTACAAGGAGAAAAATCATTTGGTCGGATTTTGTACTAACATTGAGAATTACAATATCTACAATCAAACTCCTCAACATTATGGTAAATACGTGCCACTAGTGCATGTGTTCAACTACGGTAACTACCATGGAGATACCCTGGTAAGAATTTTACTATTACGACATCCGTGCATCTTTTGCATACTTCTAAAACTAGTACATCATTGCTAACTATGAAGTTATTACTATGTTTTTCAACAGATAATCCCAGAGAATTGTGTGCCTCATATGATGTATCTGAAAGGTAGTGTTAATGTTTTGAACATACAGCCAGGTCGTCCTACGAATCTCAACTGTCCATATGAAATTTCTAAAAGAAGTGGAGACATGAAAATCAGAGGATGAAAAAAATGTTTGGACAGTCGTAAGTAGCTTCTTGGAAGCAAAAGGAAGCGAAGCGCAAGAATTGGAGACAGGATGTTCTCCATTCTCCATAATGGAGAGTCAGGGTCTATATTGTTTTATGCCATTTTAGCTTAAATAGGGTATTTAGGTCCTGCCTAATACTGATGATCATGTGCTAAGAACAATTAAGTAGGGTTGGTTCGAAGACTATCAAGATGATGATCGTATGACTTGTTATGAATAACGAGTAGAAGTTGTATGATGATGATTAGTAGGACTTGTTAGGATTAGTATTACTTCCGACAAACTCGATACTTGCGGTCTTGAGACTTGTAATGTTTTATCTTTGTTCGGTCTTTTGAATTCGGAGACTAATATGATGAATTGTATTCGGAGACTAATCTTCTATTGTATTCGATGAATCTAATGTTGCTGTGTGCTGCTGTCTATATTCTGTCTAATAATATATTTTATATTCTGTCTAATAATATATTTTGTAACCTGCACAAAAATCAGAAAAGGAAAAAAAACCAAATATTCATACTAATGGCGCATCACCACCAGGTGCGTCATTAGTATGCCAAAGGATACTAATGGCGTGTCAACAGAGAATGCGCCATTAGTATGACAAAGTCATGCTTATGTATGGCCCCCCGGGAGGCACACTAATGACGCATGCTGTTACATACTAATGGCGCACTAGTTGATGCCCCATTAGTATACCAGATACTAATGGCACATCTATGATGCGCCATTAGTAAGATATACTAGTGGTGTGCTACTAATGGTGCATTGATAATGCACCATTAGTAGGCAAAATCAGTGCGTCATTAGTAGGCCTTTTCCTAGTACTGTCTTCAGCAGCACTGCTCGGGCCTCCAGCGGCCACAGGTCGAAGATGTGTGAGAGGTAAGGAGATATATACTTCTAATGTGTACTATTCTGACAGCAGATATAGCCCCAAGTGACGCCTGATTAGCAGCAGGTGCAGCCGATGAAGACATGCTTCGCTTTCGCCTTCGTTTGGTCGTCGACTCCTGCGCTGGCTCGCACATCACGGCGGTGGAATCGCACTCCTCCACGTCCCGTATAACCTTGAATTCTTGATGTGTCTCTCAGCTGCATCGCTCTACTTCCATTTGCTGGAACCGAGGGGCCTTGGATGCGTGCACGCGCTCTACTTTCGCTTGCTGGCACCGGGAGACCTCGGATGCGTGCACCGGTGCACGCACTCTACTTCCACTTGTTGGCACCGGGGAGCGCTCGGATGCGTCCACGCGTGCGTTCATTGCCCTGTCGTCTCTGGCCCTTCCCGCTACTCCGCTCCGCTGGTGTGCTATCGCCGACGGTATCCGAGACAGCTCCTGCCGCAGACTCTCACCGAGTACTCGCTGGTCTCCAACACCGTCGAGCCGTGCAAGTCGTCGCTGACACCGCATCACAATCCCGATTTCTTGTCAGCAGCGGTGGTGGCGGCCTCCCGCTTCAGAACATGATGGTAGTTATTCCTTTTAGCATCCTCACTACAAGTCCATATACATGTTGTAGACTGTATATACCAGCATGATGGTAGTTAGAGCATGATTCTATGATAACTTTGGGCTGTCCCCACAGACCACAAAATGTAGTGTTGGTTTATTGTTAGTGTGTCATAGAAGTGAATTGCTTACTCTCGTACGAGAAAACTGATCTTAGTTCCAGGATTGTGCACATGATTATGCATGCCTAAGCACGCAAATCGAATCATGTGATTTTGGCTCTATATATCAGACTACCCCTACAGCTTTGAGTAATATTATCTCAAAGGAACATGGCAGCAACACTCCCAGAAGAATGGAACCAGAAATCCCAAAAGGTACTGCATAGGAGACCGATCAGTGAAGGGTGTGTGGCACAATGAGGCAATATTTGGTTGACTGCTTTGTAAAAGTAGCTTCTTTATTGGATTAATTTTTTTGTCCCCCCCTCCCCTCCCGTTGATTTTATTTTATCATTTCTCGATATTTTGAATGGAAATTTGGTATGCAAACAGTTCCTTTTTTTATATGGTTGTGTTTTTTCTATGGGTGTGGCTATCTCAGTCGACTGAGACTTAACTAAAATCGCATTCAAGTGACAGAGCATATAAAAAGAAGATAGAAAAAAGTAAAGATTTTTTTTTTGCACGGATCTCATGTAAGTCTTACGAATATAGCATCGACTGAGACTTGATCGACTAAGATTTAGCAACCCGGGTTTTCTATATACTGTTGGAATCCCATAGCTATCTCGGCGGAGTTGATTCTGTGAGTTCATGGATGAGAATCAACAAAGTAGTTGTTTCTTATTTGGTATATCTACTCCCTTGTAAATATATCTTTCACATATGTAATATGGGAACGTACTCTTTTGAAAACCATTGCCACAAGGAGATGGGAATGTGACTTGATGAAGGGCAGCCACCAAGCCGACTAGAGGATGTGCACAGACAACTATCGCAAGGAGATGGAGAAAGACAAGAGAACATGACTCAATCCTGGATGGCGCAAAAAAAACTAATTTTCACTGTGATGCTGAATATGTAGCATAAATCCCATTAAGGTTCTATGTCACATACGGAGGGTTGATTTGGCTTTGGGGAGCATAGGCTCTCAAATGAACAATCAGTTAAAAATATCTGTTTTTTTACATGTTCATATTAGTTTAACAAGCATGCTTGACAATTTTCATGGAGTGAATTCCGGTTTTTACCCCATATTTTGACATTTTTGACACTACTTACCCCATTTAGCAAAATTTCATCCATTTTACCCCATTTAACAAAAGTTCTGCCACGATTTACCCTGTTTAAAATTTCATGAGTGTTCTGGCAGACAGGTCCCAATTGTGAAGTCTAGCTGGCATGCCACATCGATGGTTTTTTCCTGCTTATTTTTCTCTCTCGTGAACCAGTCCTCACGGCTTCTCCTGACCGGACCGGCCCGATGGAGGTCACTTGCGTCTCGTCCAACGCATAATGCCTGAGTCGACCACGCTCCTTACTCACGCCTAATAGATTGCATCGCCCGTCCAAGCTTCTGCCCTCACGTACCCGTCAGGCTCGCTCGAACTTATGGTTAGGGATTGTCAGGCAACGGTAGCGGCGTGATTTCATACCTCCTCGAGCGGCGTTATATATGGTCGTGACATCAAGGCAAGAAATGACCCCGTGGAATCCGGCTCCGTCAATCTCGCCGACGTCTGGGCGCGACATCAAGGCAAGAAATGACCCCATGTAATCCGGCTCCATCAAGCTCGCCGACGTCGGCGTGGGCGCGTCCATGTACATGCCCCCATCAGGTTGTGCTCGGTTGCAGATCTATGGGGGCCGCTCGTCCAACAAATCAGCGAGGTTGGTGAACAAGCAAGCCCTCATGTCGTACCCCATTCCACATGATTTTGACCATCTCCATCATATGTGTATTATGAAGTTTTCCTGACTCATGCATTGGCCGGTGAGGTGTTTGATTCAGACAGAATTAAAATGCTTATTAGAAGATCACGTGTATACATATCACCCATCTATAACTGACGTACATTGATTTAAAGTTTTTTCACCATTTTGAATATTGTTGAAATCCTTTTTTTTCTTTGTTTGCAGCGTGTGTGTGATTCGAAGGAAGGCGAACAATGTGTGCTATGAATATTGGAGGCCAGAGTGGTGCGGCCCAACTTACGCCTTGTGCGTTGGACGCGAGTGACCTGCTCTGGCGATCATATCAGGCCAGCCCAGTCGAGCGAAGCTGCGAGGACTGGTTCAACGTGGAGAAAAATAGGTAGGTAAAAACTGTTGATGGGGCATGCTAGGTGGACCTAACAATTGGGACCTGCTCATCAGAATGCTCGCAAAATTTTAAAATGGGTAAATTGTGGCAAAACTTTTGCTAAATGGGGTAAAATGGATGAAATCCTGCTAAATAGGGTAATTAGTGTCAAAAACATCAAAATAGAGGGTAAAAACCAGAATTCACTCATTTTCATGCGAAACGGGTCAAGGGTGCTTCGTTAGTGAAAATTTTAAATTAAGTGTAATACATTAGGTATTGAACTTGTTTTTTCTTTTGGCACAACTATGATTTTTTTCTTTCAGATTTTTAACTAGAAAAGAACAACATTTTTGGTCCGCGGGAGCACGTGCTTCTTGGAGCCGAATTGGATGATCGGAACCACCTCAATAGTTGAAGAATGCAAGCACATAACTGGCGGTAGCATGATCGAGAACTATAACAAGGAGGGAACATCAACATAGTTGAAGGTAGAGATGACAGTAAATGGAGAGGGATTGGGAAGCAAGGGGCAGGTTGTTTTTGGGGAACAAAAAATGAAAAAAAAACATGCAAGGGTTTCTGACATAGTGAGAGACTGTATTGATATTGTGTTCTACGTGTATGTTGACACTAAATAATGTATATGTACATAATATCATAAGTCCGTGGCAACGCGCGGGCACTCAACTAGTTAATGGTAATGATCGCACCGTCTATTTCTATTTATTTTTATCGAATGTCATTACAGCTATTTAAAAATTTCAAGATGCTCTCAAACTAGTTTTAACCGTCTACTCATTCTGATCCAATGGCCTGTCAAGGAAGGTGGCCTATTACTCAAAGGAGGCAACACCATGTTAAAGATCGTGAAGTTAGTATCTTGCTAGTTCACAGTTGTATTCATCAATGTTTTCGAGTCGACGAGACGTTCTGGGGTATAGCGACTCTTGACTAGTCGACATGAGCAGACCAGCAGCAGCCGGTGGCAACCAGGGGAGGAGCAGCAGCAGGCCGGCAACCAGGGGTGGAGCAGCAGCAGGCCAGCAACCAAAGGAGCAGCAACCAGGGGAGGAGCCAGCAACGAGGGGAGGAGGGGAGGAGCAGCAACCAGCTTGCGGTGGCGCCGCCCGGTAGGATTGTGGGGCGGCGGCGGCCAAGGGGCAAGGAAGATGGTTGTGGGATAGGTTTGGGTTCGAAAAACTCTACAGTCTACACTTACAGACTGCACCCCCACGGGCTGCACTTACAGGCATACGTGTCCCAGATAATCCATCTCCCTTCGTGAATTTCAATTGTGGGGCACGGTGATGCCCAGTCAATTATTGTCACGTCATCCAGTAACTTGCAATCCCGTGAAGCTTGCCTGTAAGTGTTGCAAAGCTCGTTTGGGTTTTCCTCAACAAAAAAAAGCTTGTTTGGGTTGGGGGAAAACTAGTCTCGATCTAGGTTTCACGGGGCCATTGGGCAACCAAATCGAAAAAAATATGAAAGGTGGGGCCAGCTTTTACTCATTCAACTGGACCACGACGCCCCAAAAAAAATGAAAACCTATTTCTTCCCTAAAATAATACTGGACTACGACAATACGTGGGGCAACCAACAAGGCGAGTGCTAGGCGCCGGTGAATCTGGGCGGTCGGACCAGCGCCGTAGGATCTATTGATTAGGAGCCGCTCGATTCCCTCTTCCTCCTCTGGACGTCTCTCTTCTATGAGAAAAAAACTGCCACGTGCCGCCATGGACGACGAGGCGCGGGCCTCGAAGCACCTTCCCGCGCGACCTAGACTACCAGCCGCCGGTGTGAATCGCCGCCAGGGATACCCCTCGATGTCGGGCGCGCCCCCTTGCTGGAGGTGCTCCATTCCCACCGGAATATTTCAGCTGCTTGTGCCCGCCGGCAATAGCGATGCTCATGGGCGCCTCCACTTCACCGTCGGCGTACTATGCTGGCTGCACGCACCTGGCTGCTGCCAAGCTTCCCGCCGCCAGTGTGTTACTAACCTCGCTCCGTCTCGCCGCCTGGGTTCACTAGACGACTCAATCAGAATTTTCCCTGTATATTGTTGGTGCTTGACTTAAGCTGTAAAAAACTGAACAAAGGTAGCTCTTTTTGTGTGGCCTAAACGAATTTGATGTGCGTATGAATGAAAGTTTGCGAATTTTGCAATGTATGCGGTGTCCACTCTTGTGATATTTGCATTGATATGATCAACAGTTCAACTTTGTCATTTGGGCATAACCTTACGATTACCATGCGAGGCATGTGATTGTAGAACAGCAGATTGAGCCGGAGATCTGCTGATCGTTTTGCTGTTCCTTCAATCCTTCTATCTTCTTTTTGTCATCCTGTTGACCGTCATCCGTCAGTGTGGACGGACCATCAAACCCTGCACTTTCTTTTTGCTCCGTGGTCAATGAATGTTATCCTAGCATGTCATCAGAAACGAACTTATCTGATCACCAAGAACTTACAGTTTGCATATTTATCCGCGGAACTGTTAGAACAATGGCATTAGAGCTATTGCACACTCTTTCAGTCATCATAGTATATCAGTTCAGCCCCGGGCCGACGGGGTGGCGGCTCAGCGACGGGGGAGTGCCTGTACCCCGTTACCCGACGCCGTAGCGAAGCCCACGTATTTCGCCGAGGAGGTCGAGGTCGCGCGCGCCTCCCTGACCGACGACGAGCGCTCCCTTCCCAGTACGCCGCCGGCAATCACGCGGCTTGGGCGGCGTACTTCCAGCGCCGCCAGCAGCAGCGCCTGGCCTCCACCAACGACGCGCCAGTGGTCGGCGGTGTGAAGAACAGCGTGGGGCGCCAACTGTGGTGGGGCGTCCCGGGCCGCACGCTGGAGGGCGTGCTGACGCACCTCGACGGCGGCAACAACCCGCCGTTGACCTATCCTGCGACAGGGGTCGCCCCGTCGCAACACCGACGCGCATGGGCGCCAAGGAGGTTTGCATCCTCCTTGTCTTCCTCCTCTCGCTCATCTTCCCACTCCTCCGGTTCTCCGGCGCTTCTCGGCGTCAAGGCCGAGCCCGCGGCGGAGACGCCAATCGGCCGGCGCAGTCGCAGCGTCGGCATCGTCATCAACGAGGGCGGCCAGCGCGCCCCCTCCTCGTCGGCTCCTCCGCGCTTCGTCAAGCCGAAGATGGAGCCGGGGCTGGCGCCGTTGGAGGCGGAGTTCGACGACGACGACGCGGCCCTAGAATGGGTGATGTGAACTGGGGCCCGATCTTTCGATGAGAGGGAGGTAACTACGATTTTTGGGTGGGATTTGACCCTCACGATCCGGCTACCAACCGTACAGGAAGAACCGTACACGACTGATATCCACGGCAATCGCTGAACCAACTCCCGGTGTTATCGACCGAACCAACGGCGCGATCGACCTATCCACGAAGGATTTTTCCTGCAAGCAAATCGAAGAACATGCAAGAAAATAATAGCCAAGCAATCTCAAAATTGCGAATATGATAGATGGGATTAATCTCACAAGATGGGGTTCCGATAGGATGTCTTGACGGTCGCACTAGCCGCTACGAGCGAAGACAAATAAAAGTAGCAATATAGCTAAACTTCTCTAAACAAAACCCGGGTCTAAACCCTAACAAAGGCTAAGTATTTATTGTAAATGGCGCCGCCGTTAACTGTCGGTACTGCGCACAGTCGTGCCCAATATGAACAGGTACGTACGGTCTAAGGAATCATCAGCCAGCCCAGAAGGTGACCGAATCCCTTCATTATTAATTAATGAGATGGGCTGAGATGGGCTGGTGTGTACGTGGCTCTAGTCCATTAAGCCCGGTCCTCTTTCTCTTGTCTTGTATTTGGAACATTGAGCACGTAGCATGCAATATGTATGCCTCGGTTGATTGTGCGCATGCATCTATATCCTTGTAATCTTCTCTTGTCCTCTCTTCAACACCTTTGTTCCTGAGTACAAGCAGATCATAACATGAAGGCAGTATCAACTTCTTATTAGTTAAATCACATGCACCGAGGAACAAAAGTACATGGTCTTTTATTTGCCGTGAAATATTCAGAGACGTTTTTATGATAGCTATGTCCGCATCATCCTCCCTTCCTTGAAAACAAAGTCATCCTCGACTTTTGTCTACCTGAAATGCGTCATAGCGCAAGGCAAAAGTAGGTGCAGCATGTATATGTTCTTTCATAGGTGTTAGCTCATGAGGCTGTGATAAATTTGTGATATCACCATTCTGAAAATCGTGATAAATTTTCTCATGGCGGAGCATAACATCATCATAAATTGTATCCCATGTCGAGTCTATATATAAATTATGGGGACACAAATGAACTTTCTGACCACCCGGTATGTCCAGATCATAAGTTGAAACACTCAATGGAAAAATTCAGAATTGATAGCAAGCATACTATGTGTAGTACGATCCGTTAATTTAGCTTTCTCATCATTTATAATTTCATCGGGGGTCATAGAAAGCAAGTTAATGTTTTTTCCTTCAAACATGAGACTATACGAATTTGTTCTACCATGATGTATAACACTATTATCATATTGCTAAGGTCGACCTAACAATAAAGAACAAGCTTGCATAGGTACAACTTCACAGTCAACATAATCATGATACGAACCAAGTGTAAAATGGACTCTCACACGACGTGTTACCTTCAACTTACCACAGTCGTTGAACCATTGGATGTAATATGGATGGGGGTGTCTCGTAGTGGTGAGGCAAAGTTTCTCGACCATATTTATACTCGCCAAATTATTGCAGCTCCCACCATCAATGAGCACACGAACTGAGTGCCCTTTGACAACAAACTTAGTTTGGAAAAGATTATGGCGTTGATTTAACTCGGCATGCCCCACCTGGGCACTAAGTACCCGCATGGTTACAAGGCTTGGGTACTGATCTGCCATATCAGCATTAATATGTATCTCCTTCGTGTCATGCTCCTTAGTGTCACCTGCATTATTAGTGGCAAGCATAGCATCATCCAAATCACTACCAGAGGAGTACCCACCATCTTCCCGCACAATGAATGTTCGTTTATTTGGACAGTCCTTCATCAAGTGTCCGCCACCTTTGCATATATGACACTTCATGTCCCTTGTGCGTCCAGACGAAGTGGTGGGTGCTAGAGAAATTGCTTTCGAAGCCTCGGATGATTGTGGAGCTGATTTTGAACTTGATGGGTGTGTACCATTGTTAGTGGACGAAACAGTAGAAGATGGTGTCCATGATGAGCGGCGACCTGCAGAAAAGTTACCTCGTCCCATGTTGTGTCGTCCCTGTACTTCCCTTTCAGCTTTACAAGCAAAATGAAACAAACGAGTAATAGAATTGTACTCCTTATAGTCCAATATATCCTGAATATCACGATTCAAACCACCTAAAAATCTAGCCATCATAGCATCTTCGGTTTCAACTAATCCACATCGCACTAAGCCAGTTTGCAATTCTTGATAATAATCCTCTACAGAACTGCTACCTTGTTTTAAACGTTGCAATTCATTTAGTTTATCACGAGCATAATATGAAGGAACATAACGTTGTCGCATAGCTCATTTTAAAGCATCCCAAGAAGTAGGTATATTATTTGCATTAATACGACAATATTCACTCCACCACATGGAAGCAAAGTTTGTAAATTCACTAGTGGCTGCCCTAACTCGTTGGTTTTCAGGAATATCATGACATGCAAATTTTTGTTCAACAGAAAGTTCCCAATCAAGTTAGACATCTGGATTATATTTACCATTGAAAGCAGGCATAGTAAATTTAATTTTAGCACTAGAGTGGTCATAATCTCGAACATCATACCTGTGTGGACCTCGTGCCATACCTTGACGGTTGAAACATAGTTGTCGATGAGCACGGCCATTGTGGTGGTTGACCATTTGATCGTCTTCGGTGTCACCAGAATAATCCTCGTAGTTGTCCCCATGTCGCTCGTGGACGCGAGGAGGAATTTGTGGGTGCTGGTTTATGGTGGCAGCATCGGTGGCAGTAGCGGGGTGCTGTGGATGACCCATGGGCACACGTCGAGCTCGCGAAGTAGCGACAACACCCGTGGAATTGTGAGGAACATCGTTATTGTTGACGGGAGGTGTAGTCCGCAGCTCGTCCAAACGTAACAAGATGTCCTGTAGTTGTGTGTTGGCAACACCTTGTGCATCCTCGATGGCCTTGAGCCTCTCTTCTGCCACAATCTGAGCACCCTCAAGTTGGGCGAGACGCTCGCTGGTGACTTTAACATCCGCAGTGAGTCCCTCAAGTGTGGGCTGATCCTGTGCCATTGTTAGCGAAAGAGAAAAAAAACAATGTATAATCCCTATCAACTAACAGGATGTGGTAGACAAAATTCGCTCACACTCAAACTTAGTATCAAATTCTTACTTGTTCTTACCAATGCAACAGGTGGTGATCGACGCGTTGGTGTTGGCTTCAAACGACCGATGAAAATTGGATGGAGCGATAACCAGGAATCAGTAGTGTCGGGACCTGTACTTATTGGTAGGAAAAAGTGTAGCTTGGCAAAGATTTCTCAACTCACAATATTAGTGGCACAATTTAGCAAAAAGCAATGCAAGTTGAATAATTGCTCAAACTCCTAACTAGTGCTGGCAGTTGACTAGCAAGAGATAAAACAATCTAAGCCCAGATACTGAATCAAATGAGTGGAAGCTGATGAAAATATGAATGCTCTAAATAGCTAGATATAAGTGAGGTATGGCAGTATATGGAAACCTAAAGCAGAAAAATGTCCAACAGATATCACGTATACGAACAAAGTAAAGTTTCTGGACAATAAAAGATATAACAAAAGATGCTAACCGGCCTGAACTTTTTTGTCTTACTTTTTCTTCTCTGTTTTTTTTCAAAAAAATTTCTCTTTTTTTCTTGCTCTTTCCTTTTTTTTTGCTCTTTCTTCTTTTTTTTTTCCTTTGACCAGGCCAGTTACCAACAAGTATACACACGTAATAAGAGGATAACAGGATTAAACCAGAGTGTGCTACTAGAAGCGACCTGATTGTACTACTGGAGATATAGGAGATTAATGAAGTGTTAGATGCGTAGGCAGGCAACTCCAAACGTTTAACAGTAGCACGGGCTAGCGATGCACAAAGCAAACAGCAGTTAAGCGGCGCCAAGGAGCAGAGGGAGCAGCTGCGCACAGGTGGACGTGTGGGGTCGGCGTAATTTGCTGAGGCGTACACACGGTGGCTGGATAGACTGATGTGTGATGAAAAACAAGTTGTTGGCAGAAGGCTAGGGTGACGCGCAAGCAGAAAAGATATGAACAGAAAAACTTCTCGGGATGTTCCCTGGCTAGTGGCCGGAATCTGGGGCGTGCACGCGGCAGCAGCGGAGCAATTTCTAAGGCGGATGGGACGTGGTGTATAGGTGCAGTTGGCGCGTATGCCACAAACACGTAAACTTGGCAAATCAGGTACACGGTGCGCAGCGGATGGATTAATGTGGCAGAAAATATGATGGACAAAAACAAAGTCGATCTAGTAGATAATTTGCTCTCGGACTAATCTAGACCAGTACTAGTATTAGATGAATGCAACCAAAAATTCAACTACACAAATACTAGATGCAAAAATTGCTAGAGGCTAAAAAGGTTGGTGCAGCGGATGAACTAATCTAATTTTTTTTGGCTTTTTGTGGGTTGTAGGATTAAAATTAATCTAATCTAAGAAAACTGTAAATCTCTCGCCGATGAACCTGAAAACTAATACCACTTGATGTGAACTGGGGCCCGATCTTTCGATGAGAGGGAGGTAACTACGATTTTTGGGTGGGATTTGACCCTCACGATCCGGCTACCAACCGTACAGGAAGAACCGTACACGACTGATATCCACGGCAATCGCTGAACCAACTCCCGGTGTTATCGACCGAACCAACGGCGCGATCGACCTATCCACGAAGGATTTTTCCTGCAAGCAAATCGAAGAACATGCAAGAAAATAATAGCCAAGCAATCTCAAAATTGCGAATATGATAGATGGGATTAATCTCACAAGATGGGGTTCCGATAGGATGTCTTGACGGTCGCACTAGCCGCTACGAGCGAAGACAAATAAAGTAGCAATATAGCTAAACTTCTCTAAACAAAACCCGAGTCTAAACCCTAACAAAGGCTAAGTATTTATTGTAGATGGCGCCGCCGGTCGGTACTGCGCGCAGTCGTGCCCAATATAGACAGGTACGTACGGTCTAAGGAATCACCGCCAGCCCACAAGGTGACCGAATCCCTTCATTATTAATTAATGAGATGGGCTGAGATGGGCTGGTGTGTACGTGGCTCTAGTCCAGTAAGCCCGGTCCTCTTTCTCTTGTCTTGTATTTGGAACATTGAGCACGTAGCATGCAATATGTATGCCTCGGTTGATTGTGTGCATGCATCTAAATCCTTGTAATCTTTTCTTGTCCTCTCTTCAACACCTTTGTTCCTGAGTACAAGCAGATCATAACATGAAGGCAGTATCAACTTCTTATTAGTTAAATCACATGCACCGAGGAACAAAAGTACCTGGTCTTTTATTTGCCGTGAAATATTCACAGACGTTTTTATGATAGCTATGTCCGCATCAATGGGCGCGCCAGGACTCCATTGCGATGGAGAAGGCGCGCCGGGAGAAGGAGAAGGAGCGCCAGCGCGCCGCCCTGTGCCGCTTCGAGGAGCGCCGACGCGGCCGCGTTGAAGATGGCGTCGTCGTCTTATGCGACAACGACGACGACGACGACGCGCCGCCGCCAGTCCGCCATGGTGACGCCGGGCAGGGGTCCAGCAGGGGCGCCCGCGTGAAGGAGGAGAAGGCCGACGACGACAATGGCGGCGACGGCGGCGACGACTTCAACCCTTTCTTTTTTAGATTAGGTTAATGTAATGAAATTTTGCGAATTTCACCGAAATTTGCCATGTTTGACCGAAATTTAACTAGTTTTTATCATAACTTCGCCGAACGGTCCTTTGTTTTTTTTAATACGCGCCTGGGGGTGCTCTGGGGGCCGACGGCTGGGGACCGACTCGCCCCCAGGGCCATTTTTTGCGCCGGCTCACCCCCAGGCGGCGCTTTTAGACGCCCCCTAGGGGGCCAATGGCTGGAGATGCCCTAACAACTCCAACGCCGAGTAGCTAGGCCACAGCCGACAGAATCAAGCAGTAGGTGGTGCTGCGAGTGGGGCGGATGAGAAGGATGGTCGTGGAAGGAGCACCGGTGGCTAGCGATACAGCGAGCAGAGGAGTTGCGCCTCCATGGGCGAGATCCCGGGGGCACCGAGGAGCGTCGTCGTGGACGACAGGAGAGGGTAATGGGGACGGGGCACCGGAGCTTCCGCGACAGAGGGAGTAGAAGAGTAGCGGCGGCGGCGGCGGCGGCGACGACAACAACGAGTGAGCTAGCGTTTCATTTGCTACAAGTCTTTCTTTGATCTTTGTCAAAACTGGATACCATCCTATTCTGGAAAGGATAGGGCTATTGTTTCTATTGGTGCTGCTGCTTTGATATGGACTTTGGAAAACAAGGAACAAATCCTGTTTTTAACGTGTTCTCCTTTCAAATCCTATCAATGCAATATTTACCCTGTGTTCTTTGTTGGATTCATGGATGATTCTACAGAGAAAAGGTGTGCAAAAAATGCTTAGGGAGGTTTCCAAGAGGCTATCTCGGGTAGCAAATGAAGTCTACAGAAGAACATATGGGTGGAATCCTTCTGCTCTAAGACTGGGTTTTGTGTCTGCATGAAATTGGGCGGTTCTGTAGTATGTTCTGGTTTTTAGACTTGCCTATTGTTTTGGCTGATGTGCAAATTGTAAAAGATGTTTAAAAGTCTGTTCTCTCTCCGGTAGTGGGTGATTTGGCATGCTATAGATATGGTTATATGTCTAGGATGTAGGTTGCTTATCAGTTGATGAGGTGATGCATCAGGTCTCATGGAAAAAAGTGATGTGGTGGTTGTATCTAGACTTATATTTTCTTAATGAAAATGGGGGCCATGTGACCCTTTTATCGAAAAAAAGCTAGCATGACGCCGGCGAAGGAAAAGCGATTAGGGATTTGTAAACAGGAAGGCTTCAAGTCGGAAATATAATGGGATTTACGGTTGCTTTGAGATTCGTTTCTTGAGGTGTCAGGCGCTGGAGCGGGTCTCATGTTCGGGTGCGTGCGACCCGGTTGTATAAGATTTTTTTCCTAAAAAGGCTAATGGGGGCAATAATTTTCTTTTCTTTCTTGGAGTAAATGCATTCAGCAGAAAAGCGGTTTTTGAGAGAAAAAAATCCAGTTAGTGGAAAGAAGAGGCAACCTGCTATAGCAGGTTAAGGTCCGCATGGACATATGTTAGGCTCAACATATTTAATAATAAGAAAAAATTCTGTCAACGGTCGACTTCGGACTATAGTCTAGAAACATACCTAAGGGAAGAAAGCATATGCCAGGATTCGCTATTCTTAATTAGCTCCTTGATGATAAGTTATAACAGCTTAAAAGAGAACTCACTTAAAATGATTTGGATGATTAGGCATTTGTAGATTTACATTACATTATCAGTATCCAAGGGACGGAATAT
This sequence comes from Triticum urartu, assembly GCF_003073215.2. Lineage (NCBI taxonomy): Eukaryota > Viridiplantae > Streptophyta > Magnoliopsida > Poales > Poaceae > Triticum > Triticum urartu. Next base: position 15,904,825 of record NC_053027.1, on the reverse strand, counting down.
GAAACCCATTTCCTCTGCAGATGCTTTTCAGGGACTTGAATGGATAAAGCGTTATCAGATAATCAAGGGAATATGTGAGGGCTTACTTCATCTTCACCAGAAGCGCATACTCCACTTAGATCTGAAGCCTGCTAATATATTACTAGATGAACACATGGTATCCAAAATTGCTGATTTTGGTCTATCAAGGTGCCTTGATAAAGAGCAAACCCGGGCTTCTACTGTGAACCTATGTGTATCGCTGTAAGCCAGTCGCTTGGAAACTCTTCTTCGTTTGGCACAAATATATATTTGTGTGCAGATTCATTGACCAGGATTTAAGATTCTCCTCACTTGTGGATCTCTTAGGTCTAATGTGTACTTAAAGTAGGGTACAATTTTTATTTTAAATTGGTAGCCCATTCTTGAACTCGATATCTCTTTACACGGGTACCTTGTTGTGTTCCGTACACCAAGCAGCTTACCCATTACCGAAAAAGGCTTTTGCCTCGCTTTTTTTTGAAAAAGGAGGATGATCCCCGGCCTTTGCATCTCGGAGATGCATGCGGCCATTTTATTAATTATTCTCGAGGATCTTATAAAGTAGAATAATAATATGCCTGAATCTGCCATCTTGACAACATTTGCCGCTATTCCTATCCAAATGATGAAGGGATGCAAGCTGGGCCACATACCCAGACCTCTCACATAAGCCTAACATCTAAAGCCGGAGGTCCCGACCGAGCCATCTGCCAGGTCCGGGGCTCAAACCGGTCCGACGTACTCACATGTGTCATCGCCGCCGTCTTCCACTGGTCCATCTTCAAAGCAGATTGAGGTGATAACCTTGGCAGGTTCTCCGCCATCGACGCCACCACGACGCCAAACAACGACCTCCACCAACGCGAGCCTTGGCAGGTCCTCCGCCATTGACGCCACCACGACGCCAACTGACGATCTCCACCTACGTGATTCCATCTCCAAGCAACGAACGTAAATCCATGCTAAGATAGGGCCGCACCACCGCCGTCGTCCACCACCCACAAGCGCCACCCAACCCCAAGGTTCCCAAAGCGGCGCCTTCAAGAAGGGAACGGCGCCGTGAGCGCCTCCGCCACCCAAAAAAGTTAGGGCTTTTGCCCGGGATACCTAGGGAAAGGTGAAGTGAGGAGATCAGTCCATACAGACGCCTCCAAGGAGGGGAACGGCGTCCTCAGGCGTCACCGTCGGTGCGGCGGGTCAAGGCCGGCTAGGGATTTCGCCCGAACTAGATCCCTGCCACCAGCAGCGCCTCCTGTACAGAATTGGCGACCAAGAGGAAGCGCGGCCCGATCAGGCTGACCCGCACGCCGAACAGGGGAGGAGGGGAGGCGCCAGATCATGCGCACCGGTCGCCACAGAAACCGCCGTCGGCCGCCAACGACCACCGGATCCCGCCGCCCGCGCGGCCGGGACACCAGATCCACCGCCCGCATGGCTGCTAGCTGGCCGTACCTTGCCAATGGAGCCGCCGCTCCAGATCCGGGGTTCCCCACACAGAGGCAGGGCTACCGAGGCCCCGCCGCCACCATCCTTGGCGCCCCGGGCTTGCCCGGCGGCTGCCTCAGGCGGCGGCGAGGAGGTGGGACGAGGTGGGGAGGAGGCCACGGCGACGCGGCTAGGGTTCCCCCGCCGCCGGGGAAGGCGACGCGGGGGTCGCGTGAGGAGGGGGTACGCCAAAAGATCACTGAACCCAACCAAATATCATCCCCCTCGCCTCGCTTTATATATAAAGCACCGATCAAACAATCACCCAGTACAAACGCACGCCACCACAACACACGCACACACCCAGGACATGATACATAGGCACTGAGCGCAGCAGCACTACCCCTACCACTACCGCCACGAAGAGATGAAGCCACATATGACGACACCGGAGCGCCGCCACCGCCCGATCCGAAGATAAGAGTTTCCCCTGGAGCCGCATGACGGGCAATGAGAGCCGCGTCAACGCCTTCAAGGAGGGAACAAGATTCGTCGCCGCTGGTTCGTCCGAAGAAAGAACAGGTTTTCACCCCGACCAACACTCACCGCCACCCAATGCCACACCCCGGCTACCACGCCGCCCACACGGCCATGGCCAGCGGGCAGCACTAAGCCACAAACTCTACCCACGAGCACCGCGCTACCACTACCAGGGCTGCCACCCTGGCTTCCAAGACCTAGAAACCAAACCACCTCACTCGAGACCCGCCGCTAACCCAACCAAATAGACAAGCGGAAAGGTCCCACCTTTCGCACCCCTGGGCGACCCCTAGCGTCGAGACCCAATAGGCCGGCCAGAACTGGCATCCATCGGCCTGTCCTGCAGCCCCGAGCATGAGACGAGCTTAGTCCTGTGACACCGTGAGGGGGACGAGGTCACTGCTGTTGCACCGTGCACGAGACGAGCTCGGTCCTGCCGCACCGAGCGCGAGACAAGCGATGGACCGCGGCTTGAAGAGGGCCAGCACTTCGATGGAAGTAGTGACCGGGCAACGAGGAGATGGGGCGAAGGTCGACACGATCCGAACGCGGACGAGCCGACGCCAAAGAAGCCGGCCGCCACCGCAGTCAGAGTCGCCAAGCCACCATGAAGCCGCCACAAAACCGGGAGGCCACCACCAACGCCGGACCTCCCCGCGCCACCGCCCACGGCCAGAGCAACGGCCATGCCCGGCCGCTGCCCACCTACGTCGCCCGGTGAGCTCCAAGCGTCAGAGCCACCGGACACGCACCACCGATGCCACACGCCGGAGCGCCAACCACCACCACAGAACATGCGCGTCCACGCCCTGGCCAACACCACCGGAAGCCCCACCACCCCACCGGAGCAGCATATAGCCACCGGCGGCACCACCACCACCTTAGCAGGGCTACGAGCCTTCCCCACCACCACCAACCAGATCTGGGCAGAGCCACCCAGATCCGCCGCCAGAGCAACCCGCCTCCCTGGAGCCCCACAAGCCGTCGCTGGAGGGGGGAGGGAGGAGAGGGGGCCACTCCTTCAGGCCATCACGACGCTGGGGAGGGGGAGGGAGCCGAAGCAGAGGAGGCTCGCTGCCCGACGCTGACGGGCAGGAGGGGGAAACCCGCGACGTTGGCCACCTGCGGGCGGGAGGAGACGCCCTGCCGCCGCCTGCGCCACGTGGCCTTTGGCCGGCGACGCCGGCGGCGGCGGCGAGGGAGGAGAGCCCGAGGCGAGGAGATGGAGTGGTGGAGGCGCCCGGAGTCGCCCGCGGGAGCGACTCGGGGGTGCTTACCCATTAGGTCAATCTAAGTGGACATGTGAGAAATGTACTTATGCTTGAACAAACATAACATCCATTTCACAACATAGCTCAAGTTATAATAATGGCTGATATCTTTCCGCTTTAGAATTTCCAGCATCTCTCTCTCTCTCTCTCTCTCTCTCTCTCTCTCAGCCATATATCACTTGTCGTCATTGTTTACTATCTGGATCTTAACTTATAGTTGCAATTTTGTAGGTAGTTAAGACTTGGATGAATCGGTTGGAGGGATCGGATCAATGGGAGACACAGTTGGAGCAAGTGAGAGTATGCATTAAGATAGGGATGGAGTGCATTGACTCAAACCCAAAGAAGAGACCAGTTGCTCACCATATAAATAATAGGTTTGATAATATGACAAGTATCGTCGAAACTGGCACCAGTAGTTCATCAGTTGAACAACATGTTGGTTTTCTAAAGGAACAGTACTGTCAAGAGATAATGGCAAAGCTTTCGACTGAATACCTTGGAAAGGACATCAAGGAACATGCTGAAACAGAAGAACTTGCAGAATATGTTGGGACACCTAAAGAAGATCAATGGCAGCAAGGTCGAGAAGAAGTTCCAGGTGATCAGTGGGTAGCGCAAGATAAAAAGCGAAATTTCATCCCACCACAAGGTGCAAGCATTTCTAGCTCTAGCTCTGGTTTGCTTTACAGGTTGAACAATTTGGACATCTTCAACACAAAAGCACGCAGGAACTACGTGCGGTACGGTGGGCCTACATTGGAGAATCTAAGAGTTATTAAGATTTTCAAAAAGGGAGAGCTCAAGTCATTTTTAAAGGACAAGAATTTGATTGGAAAAGATGGCTTTGGAGAAGTTTACAGGGGACTTGTTTTTGATCTGCACGTCATAGTAAGGAAGTTGACTAGTGGTCGTGTGCTAGCGACAGATCAATTTGTAAATGAAGTCATCATCCAAAGTCAGGTCATTCACAGAAACATCGTTAGGTTTTTAGGTTGTTGCTTGGAAGTTGACACCCCGATGCTAGTCTATGAGTTTGTCTCCAAAGGTAGCCTCGATGACATTCTTCACAGCAACAAGGTGCCTCTCAGCTTAGATTTGCGTTTACGTATTGCGGAAGGATCATCAGAGGGTCTAGCTTATATTCATAAAGCATTTCCTAGGAAAATCTTTCATGGCAATTTCAAACCAGCAAAAATACTCTTGGATGACAATTTTATGCCAAAGATCTCAGACTTTGGCATGACAAGGATGTCCGGGACAGACCACAGACGAACCGGAAGAATTGTTGCTGACATGGCTTATACGGATCCGGTATATCTTAAAACAGGCCTGCTAACCGAAAAAAATGATGTCTACAGTTTTGGAGTAGTCATGTTGGAGCTCCTTACTCGGAAGAAGGCCACCCATGCTAAAAATAACAGCTTAATAAGTAATTTTCTTGAGAATCACAAGATGGGGAGGAAATCAACTAAGCTGTTTGATAAGGAAATTGCAATGGCAGGAGATTTGGAGCTTCTTGACAATCTGGCAAAAATTGCCGTGGTGTGTCTTAACCTTCACGTGGACGAAAGACCGATAATGAAGGATATTTCAGATCGCCTTTCGGCATTGTATCAACTCCGTAGACAAGTTGGGAGTTGACGTGTTGAAAAGCATTATCGGATTTGTTCGCTCTGCTTAGTTTTCTGGCGCTTAACCCTTGATTAATTACCTTGTGAGGGTCTATGTGTATACATTGATGCTGGCCCATCCCATCCTTGTGATGTTAGAGCAGCACTACAAGGCCTTTAATGCAAAGCCTGATTACTTGTTGCACTGTGCACTGTGTACTGTTTAGTGATCTAAACGCTCTTATATTTCTTTACAGAGGAAGTTTGTCTGTTCATAGTGTTTTTGATTAAGGCTGATCAGCTGATGGACATCACGTTGCCAGCGACCGAACCATTTGTCTGAATTCGTGTGGTGATACAAACATTTCGTCAGTATACTAGCAGCTGAAACTATTTCTGCAGTTGGTAGTTTCTACCCCCACTCTTCTGTAAAATGGTATTGTTTCGTAGGACTAGTGCTTGTCCGAACTTTGCACAGGTGCAGCACGCAGCAAGCAAAAGCACGGCAGAACAGAGGCATACAACACAGTGAGCGAGATCTAGGAAGAAGCATACATGCCCTCCCTGCAGGTTCTCTTATCTTTGCGCGGCATGCGGTTGTGAGCAGTCAAACCAGCTGTGCGACCCTCGATACATGCATATGAATTAGCGCTGCGATATACCAAAATTACGCCTTCAACGGCGATGCTGGAGAGAATAATGGAAGCTGATGTTCTGTTGCCACCCAGCTCCTGGGAAAGGAAAATACTCTTCCTCTTCAGTTCACGCCACGGTTCCTACTCCCTCCCTCCTGTTTCGAAACAGGGCCCATACTTGCTCTTGGTTTTTTTTAAAGGAGGACGACCCCGGCCTCTGCATCTGAACGATGCATACGGCCACTTTATTAATTATTGACACAAGACCGTACAGAGTCATACAACAATAAGTCTAAAGCCACCAAACTAAGCAACAACTATCGCTATCCCTATCCAGTTGATGTAGGGGCGCTGAAAGTCTGGGCCTAATACCAAATAGACCACGCAGCCAAACCTAAACATCTAAAGACTTGAGGTCCCACCCAGAATGCCTGCCGGGTATGGGCACCCACCAGTCCGGCGTACTTCTCAACCAGGACCCTTGCCGGGTATGAGGCCGCCACAGCCACCAGCCACGAATTCATCTTCAGAGTTGTACTGTTGCATCAACCTTGGCCGGTCCAACTGCCGCCGACGCCACCATGACGCCAGGCAGCGTCACCCTCCTGCGCGAGTCCATCTCCGCTCATCAGGCGCCCAGTCTCCACTGCGCCACGCCGCTGAGATCCGCCGTCATCAATGGAGCAGATGAAACACCGCTCCTCCTCTTGTCCCCTCCAACCAGCACTCGCTCCAAAACGATGCCCCCATGAGGGAGAACGATATCGATAGCACCGTCATCGTCCGATCCGGTAGACCCAGATCTAGGGTTTCCCCCGGAACTTCCCGATCAGGTTGATGAAACCTGCAACGACGATGCCTCCAGAAGGAAACGACGTCTGAGACGCCGCCATCGTCCGCCAAGACCACAATCTGGCGCAATTTTCATCGGAAGCCACGTCTTCCCGACCTCGTGGCTGGCTGGAACCAAGCGGAACCTCGCCACGAAGACGTATGTTGCCGTCGGTACTCCGGCGGAGATCCAACATCTCCTCACCGGTCCCTCCACGCGCCGCCGGTCGGCGAAAGGCCTCCCTGCGACGGATCCAAACGGGGCGTTGGATCCGCAGTAGCCGTCGTCACCATCACGAGCAGGACAGGCCACCTCGCCGGATGGGGCGCTGCCGCCGCCGCCATCCATGCAGGACCGCCGCTTCGCCGGCGATGGTGCTCGGGCCCCCGCCGCACAGTCCGGATACTCCGTCCTAGCCGCCGCCGTTGGATCTCATGAGAAGGGCCGCCCCCAACGCCTCAGATGGGATCCGCCGCCTCCCCCCGCCCAGGACCTTTGGCAACCGGCCCGCCGCCACCGCGGCCCACGCCGGCGGCAGGAGGGGATGGAGGGGGAGGTGCTGGCGGCGCTAGGGTTGGGGCCCCTGGCGTCACCCGGGGGGAGGCGACGCGAGTTCACCACACACCAAACTTGATCCTCAATAAAAGGGGGAAAACCCCTGTGCATCACCTGTCAATTCTAGAAATTGAACTCGGGTCGTTAGGCTGCACAACTGCATGCCCAACCACTGAGCCAAGGTACATGGAAAGATCCCTTCTTTTGAACCAAGCAGATTTATTAGATACCTGTAAAGGGAAAAAAAATACTCCCTATGCATGGATCAAAACCCCTTTTAGGCTTCGTTTGGCAAGGGCGGTTGTCCAGTCTCAAGGGGGTCGAGCATTGCCGGGGATTTGATGATTCCCTCCCTTTCACCCAATCCCCATTAATCCCTCCCCCTTCCTAATTCCCTGCATTTGATTAAACTTGTTCGATCTCAGCATCTCACACGATCTCCCCCTTGTCCAGTTCCACGAGTAGGCCCTCAGGAGTTCAGTTTCCACCAAGGGCGCCCCTGTGTCTCGCCTATAGCGAGACGTAGGCAAGCCTCATGTGAAGGCCAACGCGAGATGCGCCGGCCTAGACACGCCAGAGGCATCAACCTTGTTTTTTTTTCACTTTCTGTTTTAATTTTTTGCTTTTTTACTTTTGTTTATAATTCCAAATATTCCAAATAAGTATACTACAAATTCGAAATAAAACATGTGAAAAAAAATTAACCAAGCAATTGAATTTTTTTAGGGTGTATGGAGAAGATGCTTCTCACATATACGAAAAATGTATGCAAAAAATATAATTTTTTATTGAAAGGAATTGATCAAGCATTTGAAAAAAATGTCCAACATGTTTTAAAAAAAATTCAAGCGAGCATTTGAAAAATGTTAAATGTGTATCTAATTTTTTTAACAGGTATTAAAAACGTTAATCAAGCCTTTGAAAAATATTTAAAATTTGTATAGAAAAAATACTTGACCATGTAATCGCCATATGTCTCACTTATAGCGAGACGTACGCAAGACTCACGTGAAGGCCGACACGAGATGTGGCGGCCTAGACATGCCAGAGTACTCAACCTCATTATGTTCACATTTTTTTGTTTTCATTTTTTGTTTTTTTCCTATGTTTATAGTTACAAATATTCTAAAAATATATTACAAAATATTCTAAATTAAACATTTGAAAAAATGTTAACCAAGCAACTGAAAAATGTTAATGGAGAAAATGTTTCTCACATATACAAAAAATGTATGCAAAGAAATATAATTTCTTTCAAAGGATTTGATCAAGCATATGAAAAAACGTTCAACAAGTTTTTTAAAAATGCCAATCGAGCATATGAAAAATGTTAAATGTGTATAAAAATATTGACAATGTATTAAAAAATGTTAATCAAGCATTTGAAAATTTGACCATGCATTAAAAAATATTAAACTTGTATTTGAAAAAATCTTTAACTTATAGTAGAAAAATGTAATCGATATATGTAAAAAACATACAATGTGCATGGAAAACGTAGAAATAAAAAAATACAATTTCAAAAAAAAATGTGAATCTGCATTGCAAAATGTTAAACGTGTATATAAAAAATGTTTCTGGTATATACGAAAAAAGGTGAATGTGTACTTGAAAGCGTGAAAACCCGATAAAAGAAAGGGAAACAATGAAACAAGAAAAAAAAACAAGAAAGAAACAAAATGGAGAAAAGAAGAAAGAAAACTGATGAAAAAAACGGAGAAAACCCGTGAAGAAAAAAAGAAACCGGTAAGAACTGTGAAGAAATGAAAAACATGATAACAAAGATAGCCGAAAAGCAAAAGAAAGTAAAAGAAAGGAAAAAAAACGTAGGGAACCAACCCAGTGAACAAACACAGCGAAGCAATTGAAATCCAGGGAACGAGAAAAAGCGAATATGGGTGGACCCAGTAGCTACAGGTGGGAGAGAATCCTTCGGGCGAGCCTTCCTGCCATCTCACGTTGAGTTTGTCTAAAAAAATAAAAAATCTCATGTTTTTTTTTTAGGGAAAGGCCATCATGGCTAGCTTTATTAAAATTTAAACATGCTTACATCGTCCGCTAACAATTCTGAAATAAAAGCGGGAGGTGAGTCCAACCACAAGTTCAGTAGATCTACACGTCCATTTTATGCTAGCACTTGAGCTATCATATTAGACTCATGATTACAATGCTCTAAAATGACCTTCCCGAAGTTAAGAAACAGTAACCGGCAATCGTCCAAAATTGGAGCTGCTATCGTAGACTGTCCCGTATTCTGCTGGAGAGCATCAACTAAATTCATGCAGTCCGTTTGTATCCGAATGGAGTTGCAGCCCACGCTAGTAGCAAGTTTTAGTCCCTCCGAAAGGGCTGCAGCTTCAGCAGTAAAAGCATCTGGGACATGATCAAGCCTTGCTGTGGACGCACATACAAACATGCCACCGTTATCTCTGATGACTGCACCACATGCGCCCATATTATCATCCTGCGAGAACGCAGCATCAACATTCAGAGCTAGCTGACCAACTATAGGTTTCTTCCACTGGTTCAGGCGCCGAGTCGCAGACGGTTTGCACGCCGCACGTACAAAGTTGAGGGATAAAGCACGAATCAACTGACCTGTCCGTAGTGGAGGTTCGACTGACTCCTCACGAACAATCTGCCTCCGCTGCCACCATAGATACCAACTGGCGATGGAGACCAATTCAGGTAGCTTCACCACGTCCATGTAATTTGTTTGGTGTGCAGAGTCACAGAGGATAATCTCCAGAATTTCCGCGCCCGTACGCCCCGGCTCCGCAAGTGTGTTCATTATTACATGCAATCCAAGATTATTCCAAACCTCTTTGGCTCGCCCACATTTAAAAAGCAAATGCGCTGTGTCTTTTGCATATAAGGAACAGACTGGACATTGGGCAGATTTTGAGATATGTCGGTTTGCTAAAACACAGCAGCATGGTATAGCATTGTGTAGGCATCTCCATAAAAATATTTTAACCTTACCCGGGACTTTCAAACTCCATAGTCTCTTCCATACTGGGCGTGGAGAAGATCCTTGTGCACCAAAAGAGTTGGTATTATTTGGTTCGTAACAGACCTCCCACTGTTTATAGTATGCTGATCGGACGCTAAAAATGCCTGACTTGGTGAGATGCCAGGCTATAAAATCCTCCGTGTCATGGTGATACATCGGAATCTGCAGTATCCTTTCTGCATCAATAGGCCAGAAGTTATCCCTGATCAAAATTTCATCCCATTCACCATTAGAAGGATCAATAAGTTCATTTACTGTAGTGAGAATACAGTTACCTCTAGGGGTAATTATTTTCCTCGTGTTGCTATTTGGAATCCAACAATCATCCGAAATATTGATTTTCAATCTGTTTCCCACTCTCCAGATGCATCCATTTTTAAATGTTTGGATACCTGACCATATGCTTTGTCATACATAAGATGATCCCTTTTTTAGAGCACAATTCAGAATGTCACCAGAAGGGTAGTACTTTGCTCTCAATACCTTTGCACATAAAGAGTCATAGTTCTCAATTAACCGCCAACACTGTTTGGCAAGCATCGCAAGGTTGAAACTATGTATATCACGGAATCCCATACCACCCCATAGTTTGGGTACACACATCTTCCACCAAGCAAACCAATGTAATTTTCGTTGGTCCTCTCCGTCACCCCACCAGAAATGCGATATAGTATCAGTGATCCCCTTGCAATTTTTTTTTCGGAAAATTGAATACACCCATCGCATATGTTGGGATAGCTTGAGCCACCGCTTTAACTAGTGCCTCCTTTCCTCCATAGGATAAAGTCCTTTCTTTCCAGCCATTAACTAGCTTCTGAATTCTTTCAATGAGGTGTTTAAAGCAATCCACACGATCAACCCCAATCATTGAAGGTAGACCCAAGCACTTATCAGATAAAGATTCGGTCATAATATCCAAGATTTGGCACATTTCTACCTTATCATCAATATTTGTATTCGGACTGAAGTAAATAGAAGATTTTGCAGCACTAACCATTTTCCCTGAAGCAGCACAGTAATTATCCAAGACCCTCTTCAGGGTATTCGCATTCGTTGCATCTGCCTTCATAAGAATTAATGAGTCATCGGCAAAAAGTAGGTGATAAATGAATGGGGAATCACGACAAACATGGACCCCTTTCAGGTGCCCATTCTCCTCTTCATGGGTAAATAAAGCAGAGAGGCCTTCCGCACACAGCAGAAACAAGTAGGGGGAGAGGGGATCCCCCTGCCTTAGGCCCCTTGTGGGAGAGAATGTGTTTGTCTCGTTAGAATTAAATCTCACTTTGTAATGCACCAATGTAACACATGCCATAACGAGTTGGATCCATCGACTGTCAAAACCCAACTTCTGCAAAATAGACTCCAAGAAAACCCACTCAATACGGTCATAAGCCTTGTGCATATCTAGTTTTACCGCACACGAACTGTTTTTCCCCTTCTTCTTCTTTTTCATGGTGTGTAAGCACTCGTAGGCTACAATCACATTGTCAGTGATAATGTGTCCGGGGACAAAAGCGCTCTGTGTGTCACTGATAATCTCAGGGAAGAATACTTTAAGCATGGCTGCCAACATCTTTGCAATGACTTTGTACACCACATTACAAAGACTAATCGGTCTAAATTGTGTCACTTTTTATGGTGTATCGACCTTGGGGATTAGAACGGTGGTGGTGGTGTTCCAACCTTCAGGTATGACTCCAGTATTAACAGCCTCCAAGACCTCTGTCACTAGATCATCTCCCAAAAGATGCCAAAACTTTTTATAAAAAACAGCATGTAAACCATCTGGGTCTGGGGCTTTTAAATCCCCTATACTAAACAGGGCCCTTTTCACTTCTTCCTCCGTGTATGGTGCAAGTAAAGCTTCATTCATATAAGTTGAGACTTTCAGTTTCACCTTCTCAAGAACTTCCATATTCGGCGCATGTACCTCCGCCGTAAAGAGATGCTGAAAGTAACCATCAATCAAGGTTTTCATAGCCTCATTATCCTCTTTCCAAACGCCATTTTCAACCATTAGACGATGGATGAAATTTCGTTTTTTCCTTGCTGAAGCAAAGTTATTAAAAAAATTGTATTACGGTCGCCGAATTTCAACCAGTTTGCTCTGGCCATTTGCACCCAATAAATCTCTTCCTTCTCCATCGTTTCTTCTATCTCAATCAGTAAGCTTCTTTGCTGATCTGCCGACTCGTCAGTAAGTGGCCCCGATCGCAAGGTTTCCAGCTCTTCCTTCAGTTTTTTTAGGTGTCGTTGCGGTGATTTGAGGACCGCCCGATCCCACTCATGAAGCTCATTATGTACCGCTGCTGTCCGCTCCGCAAGAGAAGGCAGACCCAGCGCACGATTCCAAGCTTCAGTTACTCGATCCCCCACCTCATCCTCCTTGAGCCATCGCGCCTCGAAGCGCTCTTGCCTTTTTCCTTGCTGTCCCATATTCCCCGCTTCTCCCTCAGTGTCCAGCACGAGGGGTCTGTGATCTGATTTGATATGTGGAGCATTGGTGACTACTGCATGCGGGAAGATGCCATGAAAGCCTGCATTACATACAGCCCGTTCTAAACGTTCGCGTAGTCGCCGTCTCCTCCAAGTAAACTGATCACCAACATCTATACTCCTATATAGTGTATGAATATCAACCCATATGGACCGTTGGATCATTCTAATCCAACGGCTCACATTTAACCTCTTTAACCAGGGGACATCGTGGCCACAGCTGTACCATTGGACAGGCTCATCTAACGGTCCATATTGCTGGGATTCGTGGTGGGTCTACAATGCTGCTGCTGCATGCCTTCTCTGAACAGGCACCACGCGGGATTCTCCCATCTCTTTCTGGAATGTTCTGGCATCACCTAAGAGTAGTACTACTAGCAATTGCAAGCAAATGAGAGAGAGAGAGAGAGAGAGAGAGAGAGAGAGAGTAGTGCTATTGAACTAGCAACAAGCCAGCAAATAGACGGAGCGGTGCAGCCTATGCAAAAGGCACATTTTTATTTTACAAAATTAGAGAACTGCAATTACAATAAAAGTGTGTGTCATAACTAAATATTTTTACTTTCACTTATAGATTCGAGTTACAAATGTTGCAACACAGTTCTCTTTGTTTTTTACAATATTTTTTTTGTAAAATTCGCATTTACCAAACATATATAATCATTTTCCACAAACAAACACATATAATCATTGAATTTTTTTTTTTGAAACCTGGACCGTAGAACAATAATCATTGATCTAATATATGATTTATCAAGATAAACAAGATACTTGGTACTCTCTTCGTTGGTTAGTGTAGGACTTACTAAATTGCGTTAAGACAATCATTAGAAAATTGTACCAAGCTCACTGTAGGAGATAGAGAGAAATGACATAAAGGTATGCAGCGGTACAGCCTCCTGAAAGATGTATTTTTTTACCAAATTTAAAAACCATAAGTAAAATAGAAGTATGAATGTATATTGTAACTAAATGTCTTTTACATTTACTTACAGATTGTTTTGCAATTTTTGTGACATGATTTTCTCTTTGTTTCTGTCAACAATGTTCGAGTATAAAAATTGATCAAACATATTATTAGTTCGAATAACCATCTGTTTTATAATAATAAATAAGGGACTTATCTATCTACATTGCTTATTCTATAACTTATTAAATTGTAGTATCAAGAAAAACATTAGAGGGATTAACTTTTCTCCTTTGTACATAAAAATGTCAAAAACAAATAATGCACTGCTACAATTTTGAAAAAAAGTTTTTACAATAATTAATGATTTCCACGAATAGGCTCATCATAATTGTATACCTTTTTCTAGAAACTATGTGAGATTAGCAAACTTATTATCACTCTATGTATGTGTGTATGCATTTTAGTTGAAAAAAACAAGTTAATAAATACAAAAAAATTGGCATACATCCCTCCAAATATGAGTTTCACAACACGTGCATGTCACGTGCCATTTACTAGTATCCCAGGTCATCCAACTCACAGTCCACTAACGCATCTCTGAAATTTTGCATCATACCGACTGGTCGTGGGGCACCACCTTCCTTTTCATGGGAGTATAAAATCTCGTTAAAATCCCCTATAACAACCCAGAGTAGGGAGGATTGTAGGTATAGATTCCTTAAGCAATCCCACATCAATTGTTTATCATCCCATCTCGGCTCACCGTAAAAACCAGTGAGCCTCCAGTACTCTTCTGACACGCTACCCACTTTAACATCAATGAAGTTCTTAGTTTTACCCATCACTTCTAGCACAAAAGGATTGCGCCAGAATAGTATGAGGCCACCACTGGCCCCTACGCTCTCCACCACTTCAAAGTGATCCATTTTCAACTTCCTCATAAGCTTTTCTGCCCTAGCTTTGTTCAAATGTGTTTCAGACAGAAAAAACACATCCGGCCCCCATTGCTTCTGGACATCCAAAAGCGCCCTTTCCACCGCGGTCGTGGCCATACCACGACAGTCCCAGCACACGGTCTTCATTGCGTCCGGCGATCACCCTCTAGGGGCGTTGCCGATGAACTAGGTGTATCTTGAACCGATGTACTGCTAACCGACCGGAGCCTCTTCTGGTCATGAATTTTCTGCGGCGTGTTAAGCAAGGATTTTTCTACTTGTTCGTATTGATATTCTCCAAAAGATGAACTTTGTCATTCACGAAACCTGCTCGTGGTGTCTGTGATACAGTCACCAGCATCGCTGCCACCGTCCCATCCTGAGCTATGAGGCGTTTCCGTGCAGTGGGGATCAGAGCCCCACTCTTAGCATTACCATCAATTTGCATATCCAGATTTTCTTCCTGGTTGGGATCACCCGGCTTACCAACTGTACCCGGGCCACCGCCCCTTCCAGCAGAACCATACCCTCATGGCCTTCCTCTTCCTTGAGCTTGATTAGCATTGTCTCTGTCGAAATTGACCAGCAGCCAGCGCCCCCACTCACATTCTTCAGGCCTATGAATGCCATCCCCACATTCAATGGCCACATGACCGACCAATCCACAAAAGTTGCAAAAAACTGGTAATTTCTCATACTCAACAGGATATTTCTTCTTCTCTTTCAGTGTGAGCGGAACAAAGCGAACAAGCGGGGTATCCAACATGATGTACACCCTCGCTCGTAAGTACTTGGTAGGGTTCAAACGTCCTTCATTCACAATTACCTTGATAGGCGGGATGCCTACTTTCCTAGCAATTTTCGTCGCCAAATCTGATTTCTTCATCAGTCCTTCAGGTAACCCCATGATGCGAGCCCAAACAGGAATACGATCTAACTTATAATCCTCCACATTAGAGATCCCATCATATTCCTCAATCACAACTGCCGCACCGCCGAAGTCCAAGGTCCGCCATTGATCACTCGGTTCCAATCACCCAAACACATAAATTGAGCCAGGAAAATGTTTGCAGCCTTGGGCTTGAAGGTGACCCCTTGTGCCGATGCCCAAGCATTACGCATTGCCTTAAAAAGTGCCACGTGACTAAAGGGTTTCTGAGTATGAACCCTAAACACGCCAATCCAGCGAGACTCCTCAATCAACCCTTCAATCTCTCCAGAGAGATCAAGTTCTTCTTCCTCTTCACCATGCAAGTTCAGTCCCTCAAACCTATCCTCCAAATTCGCTGCATAATGGCAGTCCTCCTCAGCAGAACTTCTGACGTGGACATGGCCCCTACAGATACAACAAAAAAATATTATTTTTCAGGTGATTTCTATTAAAAATTATTCAATGATTTATTTTGTTTTCCGGAACAAAAAGACTTCACATATTTTTATTTTATATGTTACTGCAGGATATTTCCACAAACCCAGACATATGTGTGCATATACATGTACGTATGCATGTGTTGTGTATGCCTGCACTGCGTACACAACACATGCATGTTCCTCGATTTGCTTGCAGGAAAAATCCTTCGTGGATAGGTCGATCGCGGCGTTGCCTCGGTCGATAACGTCGTGGAGTTGGTTCAGCGATTGCCGTGGATATCAGTCGTGTACGGTTCTCCCTGTACGGTTGGTAGCCGGATCGTGAGGGTCAAGTCCCACCCAAAATCATAGTTATCTCTCTCTCACCGAAAGATCGGGCCCAGTTCACATCAACTTCCGCCTGATGCTTCTCTCTGTGGGAGTCCTTGCGATCCCGTGTCAGCCATGTGGTCGCCTGAAGGATTGTGCGAGATCTCATAGCTGTTAACGTGGGGAATCACCGAATCTCGGTGATTTATGGGGAACTCTGGCGATCGCCGCCAGAGGACATCGGGAACCCTAACAGGAGGGGAAAAGCTCTCGGTAGCTGGAACGAAGGGGGTTGCCGGGCGTGTTATTTCAGATACTTATCCCCAAGGTTTTCGAGACTCTTTTTTTTTTTCAAAATGTCCTTAAGGCCTTGCACCGGTGTGTGAACCATCGCCAGAAGTGCCGGGCGTGATCCGTCCGTCCATCCATACCACTACCAGTGGCGCATGCACCTCGATATGGACTCTGCAGCCAGCAAAGCAAGTCCGTACATCGGTACATGTACATACATGCAGAACGGGCACGTTCATTCGTCAGGCAGCGAGCAACTCCTTTCCTTTCCTTCCTTCCTTCCTTCCGTGTGCATGTTGCCTGCCTGCCTTGTTCCTTTTAACGGTAGCGAGCGAGGCATGTGATCGATCGATGGATCGACGCGAACCGTCGGCCCATTTCCATTTTCCTCCTTGCGTTTACGTACCACTAGTACTGTACTGCGCTTGCGAGCTGCGGAAGCCAAGCAACCTCTGCTGCAGCTCGCCTCCCTCGCAGAGTCTGCCTGTGCAATCATCGATCCGATCGGCGAGACCAAACCAAACCAATCAATCAATGCCTCTTCCGATGCTGCGTGCACTCCACCGCGTGCGCCAGGCAGATAGATCAACCAAGTATTATGCATCCACCAATGCGTGTCGCTCACACATAAACGCCTGCGTTATCTGACACTGCTAATTGTCCTGCTAACATATTTCATAGTCTGGTCACCATCTACCTCTCTCTCTCTCTCTCTCTCGGTGTTGACTGTTGAGCACCGCGTCACGTTGCTCGCTTCTCCTGCCTTGCTTCCAAGCCAAACCCACAAAGGGAAAAGTTTCAGGCTCCTACACACGAGTGCCCCTACAGGTTCATTAATCCAAGTAGGTCGACAAAGTTGACTGACCGACCGACCGAGCAACCAGTGGCTGTTGCCTGTTGCTGTTGGAGTTTTCAAGCCAAAGCGACCGACGGACGTGTATTCGGTGTATGCAATGTAATGGCGAATCAATCAGTTACATCCTACACAAAAAAGGAAAGGAATGCTTCAAAAAAAAGGAAAAGAAAAAACAGTTCCAGAATCACTGGAGCAGCGCATGATTATCGACACGCTACAGGACGCAAGAAAAGCCTCATTCCAACCCCCTGCTCCCCGCTCCTAGAGTTCCCCCCCGCGGAGCCGCCAGCCCCCCCCGGTTCCCCTCTCCCCCCCCCCCCCCCCCCCACCCCCCACACCCCCCCGTCGCCTCCCCGAGCGAGGCGGCCGGGGGGCCTTCCACCGCGCCCCTCCAGCTCTCCCCCGCGTTCCTCCCTCCTCCCGCCGTCGTCAACGTGCGCCGCCGGTCCTCGGCCGCGTGGTGCTGGCGTCGGTGGGCATGCCTCTCCCCGCGCATGGCCCTCCCCCGATCGGGCGGTGATGGCCGGCGGCGGTGCGCCTCGGCCGGCTTCGGTGCGCCTCGGCCGGCTTCGGTGCTGCCCGTCGGTGGTGATGACGCGGGCCGCGGTGGTTCTCGACACGACGGTGCGGCCGTTGGCCGTGGAGCGGCTCTGGGCCTCGCGGCGCCTGCCCAACCCAGATCTGGGCCATTTTGGGCCTCATCCGGGTTGGGCGGGCCGGTGGCTCGACGTTCGGCGGCGTTCCCTGGTGGTGGCGTGGTGGCGACGGTCTCGGGCGGTGAGGGCTTCGTCGATCGGCGCGCTGCAGCGTGGTGACAAGACTGTCCGGGTCCAAGTTGACCCGGCCGGGCGTCCGGTCGGCCCCGCTGAGGCGGTGGAGGCTGTTCCCTCCCTTCGGTCGCGTTGTGGTCGCTCCCGTGGCCGTTGTTCCCTTTCCATCTCCAGGTCTCGTGTTGGCAGCTCCAGTGAGGCGGCGAGGGTTGCCCGGTAATCGTGGTGGCACACGCTAGTGGGCGGATGTTGGGGTGATGCATGTCGAAATGCCTGGGGTGGTGGTGGTCGTCGTGGATCGGAAGAAATCCATGTCGTCTTGTCTGGCACCGACGCGGTGACGCCTGCAGGCGCCATCGGTCCCTCCTGAGGGGCGTCGGGTGTATCCCTTCCCCACTATCCCCCGTGTACCGGGGGAAACCCTAGAACTTGTTCGGGCAACAACGGCGACGCCGTCTCATTCCTTCTTGAAGGTGTTGCTTGGTACACCATTATTAGGAAAAGGGCTATAGATGGAATTGACACTAATGGCGCACCACTTCTCACTATATACTAATGGCGCACCATGTGGAGATGCGCCATTAGTGTTGAAGACACTAATGGCGCACCAGGCACACGGTGCGCCACTAGTAACAAAATGTTTTTTTTTCATTTTTTCAAACATAGTAATGGCGCATCCGGGCAGAATGCGCCATTAGTAGTTAGAACTACTAATGGCGCACTAGCCATAGAGTGCGCCCTACTGTATTTTTTTTTACTTTTTTGCAAAACTACTAATGGCGCACCGTTGCATAGTGCGTCATTACTAGTTTAAACTTCATGGGCACTTTTTTTTACTTTTTGATATCATGAATATTTTTAAATTTCATGGGCACTTTTTGAATTCATGAATATTTTTTCAAATTTGATGATATTTTTTCATATTCCATATGAAAAAATATTGAATATTCATGAGGACACTTGATCTCGATCCCCCTCCCTCTCGATAGCTATCCCCCTCGCCGCCGAGCACCCCCCGCTCCACCGCCGCCGCCGACCCCCCGCACCCTCCCCCGCTCCACCGCCGCCGCCGACACCCTGCACCTTCCCCCGGCCCGCTCCACCGCCGCCGCCGACACCCGCACCCTCCCCCACTTTTTGAAGATATTTTTAAATAACAAATTTGATGATATTTTCAAATAAGAAATTTGATGATATCTTCAAATAACAAATTTGATGATATTTTCAATTAAAAATAAAAAAACAAATTTGATGATATTTTCAAAAAAAAATTGATGATATTTGATGATATCTTCTGTTCTAGTCCTCATGAAAATAACAAATTTGATAAAAAACAAATTATTAGATGCAACAAGAAATAATGAAAAAAAATGTTACTAATGGCGCACCAGAGGAGGGTGCGCCATTGCTGTCAGAAAAAAAAGTTACTAATGGCGCACCTGAGGAGGGTGCGCCATTGCTATCAGAAAAAAAACTACTAATGGCGCACCAGAGGGTGGTGCGCCATTGCTGTTGTCGTACTTATGGCGCACTATGGGGAGGTGCGCCATTGCTAACCCTCCCCCCACTCCACCTATTCCCCTCTGGCCTCTCTCCCTCCCTCGCTAGATCCCCCACTCGACCTAACCTCGCCGCAGCCGCGCGCCCACGTGCCCCCGCCGCCTCCCTCTTCCCTTCGCCGCCTCCCCCCGAGCCCCGCCTTCCCCCCGAGCGCCGCGTCGCTCGCCTCGGAGCCGCCCCACGTCCACCAGGAGAGGAGGCCCCACGTCCACCAGGAGAGGAGGCCCGCGACCTCCCCGCCGTCTATCCCCGCCTCCCCCAAGCTCGCCGTCTCCGCCCTCCGCCGTCTCCGCTCCGGCCACCACCTCATCGTGGTCAGGTAACCCTCCTCCCTCTGCCTCTCTTCTCCTCTCTTCCTCCTCTCCTCCCTCCCGGCCATGCCCTCTTCTTCTCTCTTTTGCTAGGTTTAGGTCAAATCCCTCTCGAATTTAGGTCAAATTAGGTTCAAAAAATTGTGGGAGTAGTGCCTAGCAAACATGAATAATTAGTACTCCATGTGCATTAGGTACACCTAATGTATTGGGTTTGAACCCTAACCACTTCCCTCTCCTTTTTCTTTTTTCTGCAGTTTATGTTTGGTAGTAGACCATATCAGTAGCTGCAGTTCATGTTTGTCCATTTTTTGGTCCCTTTTAAAAAAACTGAGGAAAATAGATGAGTATATGTAGTGTTCTTTTTATGTGTTCATTTTCTATCTTTTTGAAATAGGTTCATTGTAGTTGTTGTAATTCTAGCAGGGTTTTTTGCTGACAGTACAGTTCATGGAAATTTGTTGTAGTAATTTTTACCCTGCGCCGTGCCTGTTTGTTGTTGCTGCTTGGTACTAAGTACTTGCCATGAGACTAGTTAGGTTGCATCTGTTTTGTGCTGAGTTGCTTGCTTGCTCTCTTGCTGCAATCTTTCATCCATAGTAGCAGTAAGCAATTCGGTTAGCCGAGAGATTAGCTTCAATTCTGAAATTAAGCAATTCAACTAGCCGCTGATTTTTGCCAAAGTCAATCGCTGTTCAACCATCAGATTTCCCACCCATACAGTTAAAAGTTTGAAGTATGATCACATTCAGCTATGAACCACATATAGCTCACATAAAATTGTCGCTTGCTAGAACAAACTCAGTGATGTGCCTAGAAGCCCCACATAACTAAGGGTAGTCTTCCCTGTGCATAAAAGTTTCAGACTAATTGCTAGTGTTCTCTTTGGTCATCCCAGGTTGGTGGGTTTGTTCTTCATCCGGGCATCGTGTCTCCTTTTGTCCAGACCTACTCCTCCCTTTGTTGTGGCAAGTCTCGACCTTGGTAATCAAAGGTAAAGAATACATGATTTTATTCCTGGATTCACTTGCTTATAGAATTCATCTAGAATCTAGGTCTGAGAACAACAGGCTAATTCCTTTTTCTCTTGGCTCATTGGTGAAAAGATTAGTCTTATGCTAGAAAGTGTATTGATTTTTCAGTTTTGATGTTGCAAAAAATGGCATTGCTCTCTGCATGCTAGCTCAAAGTTTGGGTGGTACTGTTATGTGTGATGTTTAGCAATCCCATAATGAAAAACTGGACAGGTTAATGTCCATGTAATTTTCACCCTTTCTAGCTATGTGCCTTCTGGATATGCAGTTTATGCATGAGAAGATGAGACCTATTATTTTCTCAGTGGTAGTTATGCACATTTAATCATGGCTTTATGAGTGAATTGCAGTATAATGTCTTGAAACTCGATATCTCAAATGTTTGACTAGTTTTCCATGCTTGATGTGTTGTATCTTGAGGCTCATCTTTATTACATATCAGAACTTGCAAACAAATCTGTGAAAGTCTTGTAAAGTTGCTGGGTTTTGTCTCCGACCATTGTGTCGTGATGAATTTGCAAGTACCCCGAGAGGCCCTTGAGTTTGCCGGAATGTCGATTAACTTCCGTTCCGGCAAATTCGGGTACTCCATATGTCCTATTTTCAGCAAAGGTCATGCTGAAATTTTCCGTGAATTTTAGCATGACTTTGCTAAAAATAGGACATATGGGGTACTTGTGACTAATGTTGATTATCTTCTGCTCAAAATTTATGCTGCTATAATGTTGTAAGGGTACTAATTGGTCTCTTCTGCTGCTTATCAGAGATGGGGGGAAGCAGCCACTGCCGCTCTGCCTCACCGGAGTACGAGTTGGATGCTTTCGAGTTCTTCACTATCATACTTTCTTCTTCAGTATCAGCCACGAGGCAGGTATATAAAACGAGAGATCTCCCCTTCACCCATGATAACTCTGTTGTTTGCTACATCACTCCTTGTCCCAAATTGCAGAGGCTGCCTGACGCTTTTATGAAGATGCTGGGTGAAGATCCGCTAGATAATGTGAAGCTTCGACAGGCCGGCAGCGGGGTTCGCAGGCTGTGGGACGTGGAGTTGGTGATCGAGGAGGGCCACATGTACCTGTGGCGTGGCTGGGAGAAGTTCTAAAGTGCCTACGACCTGTGGACCGGGTACTTTCTTCTCTTGAGGTACGACGATGACGCCACGATGCTCATCGTGAAGGTTTTCAACAAGACTATGTGTCGCATGCGCTACGCTGAAGACGAAGATGCCAGTGCGTTCTGCCTCTTCTTATTCCTCCATATTTGGCTTTGTCTCACATCGATTGTTAACGGTCATTGTTGCATTTGGACAGGCAATGGGAGCAGCAGCAGCGACACTGGCTACAGCCAAAGCAACAGCGATTATGGCTGTAGCAAAAGCAACAGCGATTTTGGCCTTAGCGAAAGCATCAGCGATTCTGGCAGCAGCGAAGACAACAAGAAGGATGATCCGGACTGGAGTGGGGGAGAAGAGGAGCAGAGTGGGGATGAGGAGCTGCAGGATGACGATGGGCATCAGGCTGAGGATGACCTAGCGCTGGTGGTGGCTGACCAAGGGCAAGAGATGGTGGTGGCTGACCAGGTGCAAGAGATGGTGGTGGCTGACCATGGGCAAGAGATGGTGGTGGCTGACCATGGGCAAGAGATGGTGGTGGCTGACCATGGGCAAGAGATGGTGGTGGCTGAGGGTGGCCTCGCGATGGTAGTGGTGCCTGACAATTACCACGCACCAGTGGTGGCGCCGGCGATCCCACAGCTGGGCGACATGACCACGCCAATTGTGGTAGAAGACTACATCCCACAGCTGCCTCCACTGCCTCCACCGCCTCGCCGCTCTTGGCGCATCAGGCTGAGGAAGGAGAAGGAGAAGAACAATGAGAACTGAACTATGTCAGGTATGTCAGATCTCCAAAATGATATATATATATATATATATATATACTTAGTTACCTATGTTATCTCTAATATGCTTAGTTTCCTACAGGTTAGCTCCAAAATTACTTATGTTAGCACAAAATGATCAAGTTTACATAATAAGCTTATAGTCTTCTTCTTATTCTTCTTCTTATCCAAAATGACATAGGTTAGCTTCATTTTACCTAAGTTGGCTCTAATATGCTAACTTAGAGCTTATATGCTTAGTTTCCTATAGGTTAGCTCCAAAATTACTTATGTTAGCACAAAATGATCAAGTTTACATAATAAGCTTATAGTCTTCTTCTTATTCTTCTTCTTATCCAAAATGACATAGGTTAGCTTCATTTTACTTAAGTTGGCTCTAGTATGCTAACTTAGAGCTTATATGCTTAGTTTCCTATAGGTTAGCTCCAAAATTACTTATGTTAGCACAAAATGATCAAGTTTACATAATAAGCTTATAGTCTTCTTCTTATTCTTCTTATTCTTCTTCTAGTCTTCTTCTTCTTCTTCTCTTCTTCTTCTAACTTCTTGTTTATCATTTTGCAGATTTGATTTAATTCACAGAAGCTTGCATGGATGGAGTGCTTCTTTTCCATTTGTGTTTTTATTTTGTATCAATGTGAAACTTTTGTGAATTGATGGATAACGGTGTTGAATGAACATTGTAAAACTTTTGTAATATGTAACGATGGAACTATGTGTTGGCTATGTATGTATATATGATGAAACTTGTGTGTTGGATATGATCTGGTGGACGCAGGTAACATCGTTACATATGGCCCCCTGTATGTAAGCTAAGCAGATCTGTGTCGTATGTTATCTCTAATATTTTTTAACCTGTGAAAATATCAGAAATGAAAAAAAAAATCCCTAATATTCATGCTAGTGGCGCACCACACAAGACACTAATGGCGCACTTTCATAATCACACTAATGGCGCATCACCCAACAGTGCGCCATTAGTATGCCAAAGCACATGGTTAAATATGGCCCCCTGGGAGGCATACTAATGGCGCATGGTGTTCTATACTAATGGCGCACTGCTTGGTGCGCCATTAGTATACCAGATACTAATGGCGCACCGGTGGTGCGCCATTAGTAAGAAATACTAGTGGCGTGATACTAATGGCGCACCAGCAGTGCCATTAGTGGGCAAAACTGGTGCGCCATTAGTAGCCCTTTTCCTAGTAGTGCACGGCGCTTCGGGATGCTGGGAGCGTGGTGGTACTTCTTCGGAGGGTGCAGCGGTTGCCGGGCTTCCTTTCTCTGTTGATCTGCCGATGTCGGCATTTATTTCTCTTCTTTTTTCTTCTTGTTTTTCCTTTTGGGCTCTGTTGTGCTGTGGCCCCAGCAAACTGGATGTATCGGTTGTCTGCTTTATATATAAAGCGGGGGGGAACCCTTTATCGTACTACATGACGCAACGATCCCTCACATGTTTGGGCCTGTGTGAACAGTAAAATCGTCAAAAACATCGAGAACGCTCAAAAGAAAATTCTGTTTTTCCTTTTTGACAAATTAAGATGCTCGGATGCGCAATGCCCGTGCAAAATTTGGTGATGTTTGGACATTCGAGGAGGTCGTGCCAAAAATAACAAAATCCAGGCATGTGATGAAGTTTGAAAAAACACGAGCTATTTTTTTGTGTAGGGCTACCCGAATGTCTTCTAACACTGAAATTGTACACCCTCCTAGTGTACTCGAGCGTCTTTGGTTTGAAAAATGCCAGATTCTTTGGAATTGTTTTACTATCTTTTTTAAAATTTACTATTCACCAGGTGCGGATGAGCCAAGCTCAGACTTGAATTATCGCACGGTACATTGCATAACACTACGACGTTAGTAAGTTCTCCTCCCCTCTCCCGTGAATCCCTAGGAGGTAGGGTGGCGGCGCCGTTCTATCTCTTTCCCGGCAAGATCATGGGCACCTATTCCTTAGCCCATGATTCAGCGATGGGAGAGAGGATGGACACGACAGTTTTTAGATCAGTGATGGTAGGGTGAGATTTTTGGTTTCGGTCATCAGTGGTGAGCGATGACGCCGTCGGTAGCATGGAATAAGTCCTTCCCGCCTTGTCATTGGTTTCATCGTGCTTTTTTGCTTGGCTGAGAAAGGTATGGTGGGTGGTGTGTTCCCAGATCTCGGTCTCCGGGTCAGGATTTTCCTTATGCAGGTTTGTCTTGGTGGTGTTGTCCTTCGGACAAGATGGCACGGATGTCTTTGTCCTTCGGCTCCAGTTCCTACCAACAAAGATTGGCCAGCTTCGGCCTCGTCGGAGAGCGTGCGATAGTTGTGTTTGCCAACACTAGTAGAAAAGGGGGCAAAGGTTCAGGCCGGGTCAGCCCATTAGTCCCGGTTCAGTCCAGAACCGGGACCCATGGGGGCATTGGACCCGATTCGTGAGCCCAGGGGGCCGGCCGGGCCACGTGGGCCATTGGTCCCGGTTCGTCTGGACCTTTTGGTCCCGGTTGTGGCCCATCACCATTGGTCCCGGTTGGTGGCATGAACCGGGACTAACCCTTTAGTCCCGGTTCATGCCACCAACCGGGACCAATGAGGTGCCTATATATACCCCCTCGCGTAAGAGCAGAGCACACTGCTCTATTTTTTCTGGCCGCTGAGGGGAGAGGGCTTGGTGGTGCTCTAGCTCACCTCCTATGCACACAAGGTGTTCGATGGAATGCCCGAGCCACACTACTTAAGCTTTCTCCTTTCCAAGCTCGACATTCAAGCTCAATTTTCCTCAATATTTGTCTAGGTTTAGCGGTCCGTCACGCCCCGTCCCCGTCTTCACCACCGTCGATCACCCGCGCCGATCTCATCGCCGGCACCACCGTGGTGAGCCTCTTGTTCTTATCTTCTTTCTGAAAGGAAAAATATTCTTACTTGTATGTTTAGATAGAAACTTGTATTATTTTCTTACTTTTATTATTGCATCTTATATAGTGCGATGGTTTTGGTATCCGCCCCCGTCGGCCCTCGTCCTGTCTATGATTCGGATGTGGTATATATTATCTTTATAACTATTGGTTCATTTGTTGTTTATGAAAATTATGCCGACCAACATGACATAGATTTTATTTATCTAGGAGGTATGTGAACCGGAAATTCCAACCGACCCTATTGTCGAGAGGTTAAATTTAGTTCAAGAAGAAAACAATTTCTTGAAGGAAAAAATTGAGAAGGAGAAGATGATATTGGAGTTGCATGTTGCGGATGTCGTCGATGATCACAAGATCAAGATGGATGCAATGCGCTTGAAGATTAGAAAGATTAGAAAATATGCCATTCATACCGAAGCTTGGTATCATTATGCCGTTGGATCAATTGTAACCTTGGTTGCGCTTATGATCGCATTTGTTTTCACATTGAAATGTTTTACATAGTTTCAATGTATGGTTTAATTAATTAGATGCTCTGGAGAGCTATATGTTGTTAGATGAGAACTATGTATGTACTTTGGTTTTAATGTGATGATGAACTTCTATTAATTTGGTCACTTAATTATCTATTCATGATGTTTTGTAATGGTTTTTGACACACTTAATTATATATAATGCACGCAGATGAACCAGCAATGGATGTACGGTGACAGACACACCTCCGAGTACATTAAGGGCGTGCATAAGTTTCTCGAAGCGGCTGAGGTAAACAAGCAGAATGGTTTTATGTCTTGTCCATGCACTAAATGTGGGAATACGATGTCTTACTCTAACCGGAAAATCCTTCACACCCACCTGCTTTACAAGGGTTTCATGCCACACTATAATGTTTGGACGAGGCACGGAGAAATAGGGGTTATGATGGAAGACGGCGAAAAAGAAGAGTACGATGACAACTATGTGCCCCCTGAATACGGTGATGCTGCAACGGGGGAGCTGGTGAAGATCAAGAGGAACCAGACGATGTGCCCAATGATGCTGCAACGGGTGAAGCTGCTGAAGATCAAGAGGAACCAGTCGATGTGCCTGATGACGATGATCTCCAGCAGGTCATTATCGATGCAAGGACGCAATGCGAAAGTCAAAAGGAGAAGCTGAAGTTCGATCGCATGTTAGAGGATCACAAAAAAGGGTTGTACCCCAATTGCGAAGATGGCAACACAAAGCTCGATACCATACTAGAATTGTTGCAGTGGAAGGCAGAGAATGTTGTGCCTGACAAAGAATTTGAGAAGCTACTGAAAATACTGAAGAAGAAGAAGCTTCCAAAGGATAACGAATTGCCCGACAGTACATACACAGCAAAGAAGGTCGTATGCCCTCTAGGATTGGAGGTGCAGAAGATACATGCATGCCCTAATGACTGCATCCTCTACCGCGGTGCATACAAGGATCTGAACGCATGCCCGGTATGCGGTGCATTGCGGTATAAGATCAGACGAGATGACCCTGATGATGTTGACGGCGAGCCCCCCAGGAAGAGGGTTCCTGCGAAGGTGATGTGGTATGCTCCTATAATACCACGGTTGAAACGTCTGTTCAGAAACGAAGAGCATGCCAGGTTGATGCGATGGCACAGTGAGGACCGTAAGAAAGACGGGAAGTTGAGAGCACCCGCTGACGGGTCGCAGTGGAGAAAAATCGAGAGAAAGTACTGGGATGAGTTTGCAAAGGACCCAAGGAACGTATGGTTTGCTTTAAGCGCGGATGGCATTAATCCTTTCGGGGAGCAGAGCAGCAATCACAACACCTGGCCCGTGACTCTATGTATGTATAACCTTCCTCCTTGGATGTGCATGAAGCGGAAGTTCATTATGATGCTAGTTCTCATCCAAGGCCCTAAGCAACCCGGCAACGACATTGATGTGTACATTAGGCCATTAGTTGAAGAACTTTTACAGCTGTGGAATGGAAACGGTGTACGTATGTGGGATGAGCACAGACATGAGGAATTTAACCTAAAGGCGTTGCTGTTCGTGACCATCAACGATTGGTCCGCTCTCAGTAACCTTTCAGGACAGACAAACAAGGGATATCACGCATGCACGCACTGTTTAGATGACACTGAAAGTATATACCTGGACAAATGCAGAAAGAATGTGTACCTGGGCCATCGTCGATTTCTTCCAACCAAACATCAATGTCGAAAGAAAGGCAAGCATTTCAAAGGCGAGGCAGATCACCGGAAGAAACCCGCCATGCATGCCGGTGATCACGTACTTGCTATGGTCAATGATTTGCACATAATCTTTGGAAAGGGTCCCGGCGCACTAGCTGTTCCGAATGACGCCGAGGGACACGCACCCATGTGGAAGAAGAAATCTATATTTTGGGACCTACCCTACTGGAAAGACCTAGAGGTCCGCTCTTCAATCGATGTGATGCACGTGACGAAGAACCTTTGCATGAACCTGCTACGCTTCTTGGGCGTGTATGGAAAGACAAAAGATACACCTGAGGCACGGGAGGACCTACAACGTTTGCACGAAAAAGACGGCATGCCTCCGAAGCAGTATGAAGGTCCTGCCAGCTACGCTCTTACGAAAGAAGAGAAAGAAATCTTCTTTGAATGCCTGCTTAGTATGAAGGTCCCGACTGGCTTCTCGTCAAATATAAAGGGAATAATAAATATGCCAGAGAAAAAGTTCCAGAACCTAAAGTCTCATGACTGCCACGTGATTATGACGCAACTGCTTCCGGTTGCATTGAGGGGGCTTCTACCGGAAAACGTCCGATTAGCCATTGTGAAGCTATGTGCATTCCTCAATGCAATCCCTCAGAAGGTGATCGATCCATAAATCGTACCAAGGCTAAGGAGTGATGTGGCGCAATGTCTTGTCAGTTTCGAGCTCGTGTTCCCACCATCCTTATTCAATATCATGACGCACGTCCTAGTTCATCTAGTCGATGAGATTGTCATTCTGGGGCCCGTATTTCTACACAATATGTTCCCCTTTGATAGGTTCATGGGAGTCCTAAAGAAATATGTCCATAACCGCGCTAGGCCAGAAGGAAGCATCTCCATGGGCCATCAAACTGAGGATGTCATCGGGTTTTGTGTTGACTTCATTCCTGGCCTTAAGAAGATAGGTCTCCCTAAATCGCGGTATGAGGGGAGACTGACTGGAAAAGGCACGCTTGGAAGGGACTCAATAATATGCAGGGACGGATATTCTTGGTCTCAAGCACACTACATAGTTCTACAGAACTCTACCTTGGTGACCCCGTATGTCGATGAACACAAGAACAGTCTGCGCTCCAAACACCCGGAGTAGTGTGACGAATGGATTACATGTGAACACATCAGGACTTTCAGCAGTTGGTTGGAAACACGTCTCAGAGGTGACAACACTGTTTGTGATGAGATGTACTTGTTGTCCAGGGGACCATCTTGACTGTATTGATTTACAAAGGATACGAGATAAAGGGAATACATTTTACATGATTGACTAAGATCAAAAGAGCACCAACCAAAACAGCGGTGTCTGCTTTGATGCAACAACCGAGAGGGGAAAGGACACATATTATGTTTACATAGTGGACATATGGGAACTTGACTACGGACATGATTTTAAGGTCCCTTTGTTTAAGTGCAAATGGGTCAATCTGTCAGGAGGCGGGGTACAAGTAGACCCATAGTACAGAATGACAACAGTGGATCTGAAAAATCTTGGGTACACTGACGAACCATTCGTCCTAGCAATGATGTGGCACAGGTTATCTATGTGAAGAACATGTCTACCAGACCAAGAAAAAGAAAAGATAAGGAAGCGAATACATCATACGATGAGCCAAAGCGCCACATAGTTCTTTCAGGAAAAAGGGACATCATGGGAGTGGAGGGCAAGACAGACATGTCTGAAGATTATGAAAAGTTTCATGAAATTCCTCTCTTCAAAGTCAAGGATGACCCAAGCATCGTGATAAACGATGAAGATTATCCATGGTTACGGCGCAATAAGCAAATGACACAAGCGAAGAAGAAGTGAAGACTTTCTCCCGCAACTATTATGATGATACCATGCCAACTTTGTAACAGACGAGTATGATACCATTGTCCGTTTTGTACATGCACATGCTATGTGGGTGAAATTATGATACCATGCCAACTTTCAACTTTTTCAGAGTTCATTTGAAATGCTTTAATGTCTTATGGTTCGGGCCTCGTAATACCATTAATCCCGGTTCGCTCCTTATCAACTATGTTCTCACCAAGAACACTCTCAAGAGGGCAGCCACGTGGACCATTGGTCCCGGTTCGTCTAGACCTTTTGGTCCCGGTTCCACGCACGAACCGGGACCAATGCGCCTCGCCCCTGGTCCATGACCATTAGTCCCGGTTTGTGCCACAAACCGGGACTAAAGGCTTGGTCCTTGTTGCGGTCAGAGTTTAGTCCCACCTCGCCAACCAAAGGGCGCTCACACCGGTTTATAAGCCCGTCCCTCTCTGCCTTGTTGAGCTCCTCTCAAAGTGAAAATAGATGCCTATATACAGGGAATTTGACCTAAATTCATAGTGAATTTCTCTGAAATTCATAGAAATTTATTATGAATTTAGGTTAAATTTTCTCTATAGGCGCATCTATGTTCATTTTTTTAGTAAAGTTAATCATAAACTTGTGATTCACACAAATTTCAAACAATTCAAATTTTAACTATTCAAATTTGAAAACTAATGACACTAACAGAAAGTTTATAATTTTTCTAAAACTAATGGCACTAACAGAAAGTTTATAATTTTGCTGACCTAAAAGCAAAAAAGAATTAAAAAATAAAGCAAAAAACAAAAGAAAATAAATAATACAGAAAACAAAACAAAAAAACTGGAAAAAAATAAAAATAGCAACAATAAGTATTTTGTTGTAACTAGAAACAAAATAAAATAAATAAAGCAACAAAGAAATAAAAAAAACAAAAAAAGTGTTTCCAAATTTGAAAACTAATGGCACTAACAGAAAGTTTATAATTTTTCTAAAACTAAAAGCAAAAAGAAATAAAAAAATAAAGCAAAAAAAAGAAAATAAATAATGCAGAAAACAAAACAAAAAAATGGAAAAAATAAAAATAGCAACAATAAGTATTTTGTTGTAAGTAGAAATAAAATAAAATAAATAAAGCAACAAAGAAAACAAAAAAACAAAAAGTGTTTTCAAATTTGAAAACTAATGGCACTAATAAAAAGTTTATAATTTTTCTAAAACTAAAAGCAAAAAAAAAATTAAGAATCAAAAGAAAATAAATAATTCAAAAAACAAAACAAGTACTGGAAAAAATAAAAAATGCCACCTATTGGGCCACACGGCCTACATACAACTAGAAACCCATTTGTACATGGGCCAGGATGCAGGCCCGCAGGCCCAATAGGCCCAACAAGGCGGTGACAAGGGTAGGCAAGTACTGCCTACATATTAGAGAGGAGCTCAACACCTGAGCCACAACGCAGCTTATAAACAAGTGCTAAGCTCTCTCAGCTAGCGAGGTGGGACTAAATTTCCCACCGCACCGCGCCAGGGCAAGGCCTTTGGTCCCGGTTGGTGCCACCAAACGGGACCAAAGGTCTCTTTTTAGCAGCCCAAAGGGCGGGAAGTGGCGGCCTTTGGTCCCGGTTGGTGGCACCAACCGGGACTAAAGGGGGGCATTAGTCCCGGTTGGTGCTACGAACCGAGACCAAAGCCTTTGCTATATAAGCAACACTTGAGAAATTTTCTGATTTCCCTCGCCAGTTGCCCCCGACGACGCCGACCTCCTCGACGCCGCCAGGCTGCCGTGCTCGCTGTCGCCGCCCGCTCCTCGTCGTCGTCGCCCCGCGCCCCTCATCGCCGTCTCCCCGCGCCCCTCGTCGCCGTTGCCCTGCCCCTGCCCTGTCCCGCCCCCGCACGCCGGCGCCCTCGCCACCCCCGCCGTCGCCTCGAGCTCCCCTGCTCGCGCGCGCCGCCCCGGCTCCCCGAGGCCCTGCCCCGTGCTCGCCGTCGCCGCGCTCGCTCCTCGTCGCCGTCGCCCTGCCCCTGCCCCGTCCCCCCCCCGCGCCGGCGCCCTCGCCTGCCCCCGCTGTGAGCCGCCGTCCCGGCTCTGTATTTTTTATTTTTATTAGTTTAATTTTTTGTTCATATATATATAATGTATATGTGTATGTATGTGGCTATATGTTTTTGTTCATATGTGGCTATATGTTTTTTTATTTTTATTAGTTTAATTTTTTTGTTCATATGTGATGTATATGTGTGTATGTGGCTATAATGTATATGTGTATGTGATGTATATGTGTGTGTGGCTAGAATATGCTAAATATATATGTCAATTTTTTTTGTTCATAGAAAGTTTTTTGTTCATATATAGAAAAGTTTTATATATGCAAAAGTTACAATTCTAGAAAAGTTTTATATATCTAACTAGGAAGGGAAGAAGAAGAAAAAGAAGGATAGGAAAGAAGAAAATGAGAAGAGGAAAGAAAGAAGAAGAGGAGAGGAAGAAGAGGAGAAATAAATAAGAAGAGGAAAAAAGAAGAAAAAGAAGAGTAGAATTTCTTCTTCTCCTCTATTCCTTTCTTCTTCTCCTCTTTTTTTTCTTTGATCTTCTCCTCTATTCCTTTCTTCTTCTCCTCTTTTTATTTCTTCTTCGTTTTCTTATGTTTTATCGGGTCTGTCGTCGTCGATATACCCCTCCCGATAACTTCAACACGATGGGGGGGGGTCGATATGCCCCCTCCCCGATAATATTATTTTCCCATGTACGTATGTCATGTCGATATAAACTCCCGATAACTTCAACGCGTGGGGGGGGGGTCGATATACCCCCTCCCGATAACTTCAACACAAGGGGGGTCGATATACCCCTCCCGATAACTTCAACACGTACGAGGGGGGTCGATATACCCCCTCCCCGATAATACTATTTTTCCATGTACGTATGTCGTGTCGATATAAACTCCCGATAACTTCAACACGTGGGGGGGTCGATATACCCCCTCCCGATAACTTCAACACGAGGGGGGTGTCGATATACCCCCTCCCGATAACTTCAACACGTGGGGGGGTCGATATACCCCCTCCCCGATAACATTATTTTCCCGTGTATGTATGTCGTCGTTGTCGATATTACCCCCTCCTTGAAGCATTCTCAAGGCCACCCCAAACCCTTGAAGCATTGTCGAGGCCACC
The DNA here is from genome assembly GCF_003073215.2 of Triticum urartu. Lineage (NCBI taxonomy): Eukaryota > Viridiplantae > Streptophyta > Magnoliopsida > Poales > Poaceae > Triticum > Triticum urartu. Next base: position 15,872,054 of record NC_053027.1, on the reverse strand, counting down.
CCAAACCCTAGAGAAGCAGCGTCAAGGCCACTAATTAATATGATTCTTTACTGTGATTAGCTAGCTACTTCTACGTTTGCCACTAATATATCCATCTGTCATGTTTGAATAATAATTGCCATGTTTTAAATATTTGTAGAAACTATGGACACCCCCCGAGACGAAGCACAAGAAGCGTTGTTGGGGGACATAATCGCACAAGGAAGTGATGCTGTCTGCTCGTTGTTTCTCAACGACACCGATGGTCTGGAAGGACGGGGTGAAGAAGCAGCTGGCTATGATTATGATGGCTCCGATGACCCAATGCCGGTGCAAGAAGGAGACCGTGAGGACGGCTCCGGTGACCCAATGACGGTGCAAGAAGGAGACCGTGATGACGGCTCCGGTGACCGAACTGAGTCCGGCCAGGTATATATATTAGTTAAGCCTGTGCTGACTAGCTAATTGATGCATTCATTGTTTTGGTATGTACACATATTAATTAACTCTCGTCTTTCTTCTTTTTTCTAGCCCTCCGGATCGAGCACAACTTCGGTAAAGAGACGAGGCCCGAAGAAAAAGTTGAGCTCGGATGAAAGGTTTGAGATCATAGCAATTGCGCGCAACGGCCAACCGATTGAACCCATCCGGACAAAGAACGCATTTGTTGCTCAGAGCGGGGTTCTGGTTAGGGACAAGATCCCGATCAGCATCCAGCAATGGTTAAAGCCGGCTAAAGAAGACCCTAAGGTGTCTTATGTCAATGATATGCAGAAAAATGATCTTTGGACTGAGCTGAAGTCAAATTTCACCCTACCGCCAGAGGATGATCCTGAGAAGCCAGTTAAAGAGCAATTAATCAAGTCTTTTGCTCTTAAGAAGATGGCAGACCTATTCAGCAGGTGGAAGAATGAGCTGAAAAGGTTTGTCGACAAAGAAGAGACACCAAAATTCAAGGCCAAATATGAGAAGATCAGAGATCACTGGCCCGCATTTGTGGCCCACAAGACATCGGAAAAGAGTAAGAAGATGTCGATGACAAACAAGCAAAATGCTGCGAAGAAGAAGCTTCACCATCGCACGGGGTCAGGTGGCTACCTCAAAGCCCGGCCTAAGTGGGCCAAGGCTGAGAATGATCTGGTAGATAAAGGGATCGAACCAGAGACAATGAACTGGCCAGACCGTTGCCGGACTTGATTCTTCGGGGCTGGCGGAACCTTGGACCCTGTATCAGGGGAGTGCCTTTGGACGGACAAGCAAATGAAAATACTAGTCAAGAGGCTTCAACACTATATCGATGCAGCGCAGCAAGGGACGTTCGTTCCAGACAGAGAGAACGGCGAGCTCACAATGGCCCTCGGGAATCCTGTGCACCCTGGACAGACACGAGGCACGCCAGGCTCCGTTCCGTGGAAGGCTGGTTTTCCGGACGCAGGCGGTTACAAATGCCAGGAGAGGAGGAAAAAAGTGCAGCAGACCCAACTGCAGGCGCTGCACGCAAGGGTACAAGCGATAGAGGAACGAGAAGCAAATCGCAGCAAACGAACTGCCGAAGCTACCCCGCCATCTCGGCGGAGAAGTAGCGTGGCTTCCATCGAGCTGCTTCAGCCGGAGCATGTCTTGACGGCTCCTGCCAGCTATCCCGTGGATGCTATCACGGAGTCTCAAAATTGCCACCTTATGACGCAATGGATGAATTTGAAGGTCAAGGCGGCTGTTGGCTCTGTTTTTCCTACTGAACCAGGCGCAACTTTTCGCTGCCGGCCGATTCCAGAAGGATATGCTAGGGTGATGGTGGATAAAATAACGGAGGGATTTGAGGACCTCCAGCTTGACCACCCTACCGGTGAAGGGGAGACTCGGCTCGGTTCTGCTCTGAAGACTCCATGCCTATGGCGGAAGGAGCTCATCAACCTTCCGAACTGGACGCCTCCGCCTCCTCCTCCTTCTCCGGCGAGTCAAGGCACTCCGCCTCCTCCACCGCCTCCTCCTCCGGTGAGTGACGATCAGGGCACTCGGCCTCCTTCTCCAACGCGTGGTGGCACTCCGCCTGCGCCGGCGTGCTCGAGCAGCCAGCCTCCTCCTTCTCCGCCTCGTCAGCAAGGGCGGAAGAGACCCGCCGCCGCTCGGCTGCTCCGGCGCGTCGTAGTCCTTCTCCTCCGCCTCGTAAGCAAGGAAAGAAGACAGCCGCTCCGTTTGCTCTGCCGGCGTCTAGCAGTATAGCCAGAGGCGGGAGGAAATACAGATTCGGTCCTTCTCTGAAGACTCCAGAGAAATTACCACACGAGATGACCCCGGAGGAGAACGCGAAGATCGTGCGAACCGAAGTGAAGGACTGGTTTCAAGGGTTGAAAGCAAAGAAACAACCACCTCCGGAGGAGAAAGTAGATCCGGTGAAAGCGAAGCGCACTCTGGCTGCCCTGAGAAAACCACCAAAGTCCCCGCCGAAAGGCAACTATGAGCGCATTATTGGAAAGAAATTTGTCGAAGCGGAGCGGTCGGGAAGTACTGTCAGTGATCAAAGGATAAAAGAACGACGAGCTGGGAAACAAATTGCCCAGCTCGACGAACAAGCGAACCAATTGTGCCCCCCCCCCTCAAGGTGCCTAGCGACATTGTCGCTAATGATCCGAGGATGGTGCCAGGTTATAGCAATCTTGGAGATTACCTGCCCGACGATGTACATTATGATTTCTTGGAGGTGGAGGCGGTACATAGATTCGAGTACGGGAAGCCTCTCGTCAATGATGAAAGATCTCTAACAACGATGATGCGAAGATTGCATGATTGGTACTTGAAAACCTGCAGAGAGTCTGGGGGGAGGAATACTTTAACGCTGAGAGTTAGAGAGAAGCATGACCTCATTGAAATTGAACTGTTGAATTATCCATTTGAGGAGTTCTTCCAGTTTTTCAATCAAAGGGCCCTCGATAAAGCAACGGTCACCTGCTACTGTCTCTAAGTACTACTACTTCTGTCATTAAGTCTCTCTATATAGATCAGCTCTTTCATTGCATGTATTTATAATTATCCTCACTATATTATGCAGATTGAAGATCGCCAAATTGAAGAAAAGACAAGTCGGTGATATTGGGTTCATTAACACAAATCTCATAGATGCAACTGAGGTTAAATTTCATGCCAAAGATCCGAGGCCAACTTGCTACGATCGTTGGTAATAAATGAAAACAAAGATATAATACTCTTTCCTTACAACTTCAAGTGAGTGTTACTGTCTTGTGCATATTCAGTTTCCCTTATATATTAGTCCAGGTTATAGTAATGTAATTGATGAGTTATGCATGCGTGCGCAGTTTCCACTATATTCTCCTAGAGATTAAGCTTGAGCAGGAACTAGTAACCGTCTTAGACTCGAGACCAAAAGATCCCCAGGATTATGCGGACATGACTGAAATCCTCGAGAAGTAAGTTTAAATCGATCATTATCCACCATATCAGCAACTTTGTTCATTTCCTGATATCAAGTAATTGTTTTCATTGTCTGGCAGGGTTTGGAGAAAATTCACCAGAAAAGCTCCGGGACTGCCGAAGAAGCTGCAATTTAGATACCCGAAAGTAAGTACTATAGTACCATGTTCCGCACGTCTCCTAGTGATTCAAGCGCTAGTTTCATCAATACCATTTGGCATGCTTGCTTATCAGTTTGATTGACCTCTATTTCTTGTAAAGTGGTTGTGGCAGGATCAAGGGAATGATTTCTGTGGATACTATGTTTGCGAGTCCATCCGCTACACGACTTGTGAACGGGGGTACACTGAAGAACAATATGAAGTGCGTAAGCAATAATATTCACAATTTTATTGTATTACCATTATTTGTGTTGAGTTTCATTTATATATATATATATATATATATATATGTATTGACCCCCTTCTTCAAATTAGGTCTTTCGGATGCGGGATGAACTCCTACCACCAGATCGTATGCGAGCAATTCAAGTGGAATTGGCGGCATTCTTCCTTGACCACGTGATCGCTGAAGACGGAGAATACCATATGGAGCTTGACTTCGTATATAATTAGGAGATTATATTGTAAGAGATAATTATTGTATATATATAGCCGGTAGTGTCGGATAGATATACGAGAACTTATTGCTCGACCATTCTCTCGGAGAAGGAGAGGTGGTCGATATCACTTCTCTCTGTATGCATATATGTTCATGACGATCTTTTGTTTCCTTCGTTTTCTTACTAGCTAGCTAGCGTGTCTAGTCCTCTCTATACGTATGTATAGTACGTAGCGTCGACCAAGCACGGACATAAGAGAGGACACTTCTCTCTATTAATTAGCTAGCTAACACAATATATGAAACACCTAAATTAACCCCCTCCCCTTTCAAAAAAAAAAAACAAAAACCCCGATCCCTGAAATGCTGACGCGTGGATGTCTATTGGTCCCGGTTGGTGCCACCAACCGGAACCAAAGGCCCTCCTGTCTGGGTTCGGCGCACCGGCCACGTGGAGGCCCATCTGTCCCGGTTCTGGACTGAACCGGGACTAAAGGTCTAGGGCATTAGTAACGACCTTTTAATTCCGGTTCAGAAACCGGGACAAAAGGCCCTTACCAACCGGGACTAATGATGGTTTATCTACTAGTGCGACTCCGTCTAGCCGGACCTGGAACATTATACAACACCTCTCCGACACAAGTTACCTTTAGAAACCGGGTGCAGAAATTTACACATGGTGTCCGTATTACATAACATGTGCGATGCTCCAAATAATCGCACACAATTCATTTGTGCAAAGCGTTTGCCAATCAACGCACACGATTAGAAAATTTCAGTTGTGTGTGTGTGTTGTCACGACTTATCGCACACTGTCTCTTTATACCGAATTGTGTGTGCCGTATCACACATAGTTGCATCTCAAAATCGTGCCCGGTGAATGGGGCCATTGCACACGGTTTGTGATGCCTGTATCACACACGGTTTGCGATGCCTGTATCACACACGGTTTGGTCTAAGAACGTGTGATAGCTTCATAGCACCGTTCTACGGTAGTGCATTCTTCTGATATCCCCCCCCCCCCCCCCCCCCCCCCCCCCCTATCTCCTCTCAGGCCTTCTCCTCCACACAATTCCTTCCCCTTCTACATCGGGCCACGAGAATATCTAGCTACAATCAAGCGTTGACGCTGCAGGCTAGGCCATCTGGGGTCGTCGTCAGTGATCCCAGATCCAGAGCTGACTAGCCGACGGGTTCGATTTCAACAGGACTTAGTTAGTCTCCCTGCCGAGGTATGTATGTGCATGTGTTCTTAATTTCTTGAGATGGATGGCCGCTATCAACTCCCTGCTGCATATGATATGTTTCGGTTTCCTCTTAATTAATTTTGGACATCGATCCATCCTTCCTTTATGAGGTTCCTAATTTCCATGTCGGCCGTGCTAGTATAGTAGTCCAAAAACAGCTTACTAGCTAGTCCAATCAGGCTAGCTATATGAGGATCTAATGCTGCGTTGCTGAATGATTTACTTTTAGATCTCTAACAGATTCTACTTTGCAATCAGGCTAATAAAATACTCCCTCCGTTCTTAAATATAAGTCTTTCTAGAGATTCCACTACAGACTACAGATGAAGCAAATTAAGTGAATCTACACTCTACAGTACGTCTATATACATCCGTATGTAGTCCGCATTGAAATATCTAAAAAAACTTTTATTTAAGACCGGAGGGAGTAGTTGTCTTTCATGAATATACTTGAACAATAATTTTTAATTTTTGTGAAAGAACTTGAGCAACTAGCTAATAGAGGGATGAGATGCATATAAGTTGTCTTTTATGATCTATATATATCTTATATAGGCAACCCCACATCACCTTAATTACTCACATCCGTTGGATCAATATTATGTGAGCCCAGGCACCGTTGGATTCAACAGCAATCCCTTCCCCACCCTTCTTTCGTTCCAGCATTTACTCAAACTCCACTGCCAACCAACCACCTGCATATCGGTTTCCAATCCGGCTGGCTAGCTCTGTGCAAGATTAGGCATGCTTTTTGGACTTGGGATTCAAAGTCAAAGGTTTTGTTTGTTTGCGGCTAGGCACTCCAGATTACTCCACTAAACTTCATATGTTTTCTAATTATATTTCTTCATGCATAGAGGAACAGGGGCACTGCATTTTTCCAAAGTTTGTAGCTAGAGTATCTTTCTTCCATTGTAGATATATAAGATTTTCTGTTAAATTCCTGCCGCAACGCGCGGGGAATTCATCTAGTTACTTGAGTAAAAGCTAATAGCTGTCTTGTTGTCAACACAGGGATAAAAATAATAGTTATCTTGTTTGAAAAGTACTACACTCTGGTATTGATTACAAATGGATACCAAAATCAGTACTATACACAACAAGGTTGATCTAGAGCGCATGCTGCTTGATCGAAGTGCAGAGCCAACATACCTGCCGTTATCATTTTTAGAAGACATCACAAACTGTTTCTCAGAAGATCAGCAAATTGGCAGCGGTGGATTTTCTGTAGTTTATAAGGTCTGAATTACCCCTAGCTAGTAAGCTTTCTCTATTCCAGTTGTAGTTGATCAACTCGCCTGGTTGGTGACCTCGGGACTGGAGTAAAAGTCGGAACGGCGGCTCTGGATTTCTCCTATGTGCAGTGTTGGCATTGGTCGCTTGGGCGGCAGTGTCATCAACTAGTTTGGTTCGCGGCCTGAGGGAGGTGTGGAAGTCGGAGCGGCTACTCCGGAGTCCTTTGTAGTGTTGTGGGGGTGTCGTGTCCAACCACTCGGGTGGCAGAGTCGCCAGATCGGCTAATGCGTAGCCTTGGGGCTGGCGTGTGTGTGTCTCACAAATGTATTGGTTTTTGACCAGTTCTCCTTATTAACCGGTCAATTCTCTTCTTAATAAGAAGGCAGAGCTCCTCCTGGTTCCTCAAAAACTGTAAACGACATATGCACATAATAGTCAGACCACCACATGTGCACATATGTGATACACTTTGTGATTGCAGGGAATGGTGGGAAAAAAGATGGTCGCTGTGAAGAAACTATCTCAAACGATGCATGAGCATAAATTCCACAAAGAAGTTGAATGCATTATGAAGGCTAAGCACAAAAACATAGTGCGTTTGCTTGGATATTGTTCTGACACGCAAGGGAGAATTGAAGATTATGAAGGAAAGTTTGTCATGGCAGATGTTCGGAACTGGTTGCTATGCTTCGAGTACGTACCAAACGGAAGTCTCGATGAGTATATTGCTGGTATGATCACAATGTTATGTATTTATGTCTTTACTAAAGTCAATATATTGTGTTAGATATACTAGCAATTTTTTGAATAATTCAATTCATAATAAAAAGAGAATCCTGATCAAGTTACTAGATTCAGGGAAAATGTTTCTATTTTGTCAGACCAGATGCATGCAATAAAATAACAAGGTTTGAGCAAGTTAATTTTCCATCTTGTGGAAAGCAGAAGTGACCCACTATAAATTTGGGGAGGTTAATTAACTATTGAGTGTTATTCACTGCTCATTTAAGTATTTGAGAGTAGGTAGGGACATCTGAAAAAATTATTTAAAATGCTTTGCATGATCAAGCACATGTAGATTTACATTAAATTATCTCTAATATATAAAATACAAAAAAAATCCTGCACAGATGCATCTCATGGACTTGAATGGAGAGAGAGGTACCAAATAATTAAGGGAATCTGTGAGGGACTACTTCATCTTCACGAGAAGCGTATCCTCCACCTAGATCTCAAGCCTAGTAATATATTAATTGATGTTCAAATGGTACCCAAAATTGCTGATTTTGGCCTCTCAAGGTGCCTCGATAAAGACCAGACTCGGGCCTTCACTTCAAGCATATGTGGATCGCTGTAAGCCAGCCTCCTGACAGTTTTTTCTTTTCTTCTGTTTGACACATTTTCTTATATTTGTGTTCACATTCATCGATCATACTTCATAAGTCTTTTTGTAGGGGATATATGGCACCCGAATTCTTCACAGGACAAGTCACATTTGCATCAGACATATACAGTCTTGGCATTATAATTGTGGAGATACTGACAGGAGAGAAGGGGTATTTGGAAGAAAAAAATGTAAGCATAGCGTCTGCCCAATGTTAAGAATATATTTTCAAGTAAAGTACGGGTACGAGATAGCTTAATTTTGAGAATTACAAAAATGATGCATACGCGGAGTGCTACAAATGAGATCTTAATGCTAGGACATAGACCAACATGGTTTCATTAAACATGCAAGGTAGTACTCTGTAAAGAAATATAAGAGCGTTTAGATCACTACTTTAAATGAAAATGCGCTCATATATACGCAGGGAGCACTAAAGGCAGACTCATTAAGGACGCATTTGTAGCACTCCACAGTTTTATTCACATTAGTTTGCCAAAAAATTTAACTTTTGAAGAAAATGCTGAAAATGCGCTTATATATCAACACTTTGCACACGTGTAACTCTCAAAGACCTATATTTGGACTGAAATGATTGCATTTTACATTTTAAATTGTGCTGATACGGAGTTGTTTTTTAGTTTTATACACGAACAACCAACTCAGTCCCTAGCTCAAACCCATGACAACCTGTGATAAAAGACTAGTATAGAATCTGCCTTTAGGTGAGATCAATGAAATCAATCTTTATGAAGACACAAAACATATTCACAAATTATGAATTTTTTTGCAGACACACATTCATGTTTGATGTACAATCTCAAAAATTTCCAGCTGCTAATTCGAACTACACTTAGAGCAACTCCAATGGGGCGACCCATTTCGTCCGCCCTCGTCCGTTTGGGTCGGCGCGGACAAAAATGGCGGCCCAACGCACTGACCCAAACGGACGCGCGTCCGTTTTTCGTCCGCGGGCGACCCATTTCAGGCCCATTTTTGAGCCGGATTTGCGTCGGCGCGGACAGGAGACGGACGCGCGCGCGCGCCTACTCCTCTCCCCGGGACCGCCTGTCGGTGGCAGCCACAACCATTTCCCTCCCATTTCCCCCAAAAACACTCCCGCCAGCGCGCGCCCCCGGCCCCCAACCAGCTATGGAGGACGCCATCGACCTCGACCTCGACGCCGCCGCCGGCCTCGAAGTTTCCATGAGCGCAAGAAGTTTCCACCCTACCAATTTGGACAAGCGAGATGCGGCCACCAACGCCTTGATCGCAAGCGTGGACGGCATGATGAATAAGAAGGACTCAAGGGAGGAGGAGCGCCGGCGTTTCAAGGCGGAGCAAATGGATGCTTTCATGGAGATCCAAAGGAGGAGGCTTGATCTTGACGCCGAGAAGCAAGCCAAGATGTTCGAGCTCGAGGCCGAGAAGCAAGCCAAGATGCTAGAGATCGAGGCCGCCAACGCCAAGACAAAGGCGAAAGAAGTGGCTCTTGCAAGCATGATGACCGGGGTGGAGATCATGAAGGTGGATCTCAACGCCTTGTCGCCAAGGAAGAGGCCGTGGTTCGAGAAGATGCAGGCCGACATGCTCAAGTTCCAGGACGAGTGATCTATGGCGTCGAGGGCCATCTTTTTGTATGCCGGCAGGTGTGCCGGCATGACCACGGGAGCCACGATGGCGTGGTCGAACTCCAAGTCCCACCATTTTTTGTGTGCTGGCATGTGTGCCGGCCGGCTGGCGAGTGCACCAGCATGAACTGTGGTATTTTCTGAAGCCGGCATTGTATGCCGGTGCTGGCATGGTGCCGGCATGAGACATAGCCGCTGGCATGATCAGCCGCGGGCCTTTTTTTATTTAAAAGTTGAATGCGGACATGAAATGGGTCGGCGCGTTGGGCGCATTGCCGATCCAAATACAAAACTGAGCGGACGCCGGTGGGCGGCCGACCCAAACGAACAAAAAGCGGACAAATGCACCGTCCGTTTGGGTCGCCCCATTGGAGTTGCTCTTAGAGCACTGGCGGAGCATCGGCGGGACCAACAGGGGTCCCGGCCCCCTTCCATGAAAACTTTGCAGTGCTAAGCTCCTCCTTTAGCCTAAACTCCCTTCTAATTATCCGGCCTCTCTAATCTCCATAGCTCTGTTGGCCCCCCTTGGATTTAGTTCACGTTCCTCCACTGACTTAGAGAACAAAAAAAGACAAAATCAGATGAGACACCATTCACCCGAACTTGACATCATTTATGGTCGAATTTGTCTTTATTTATTCTCTAAATGTAGATCGAGTTTTGAGGTGATTATTTTGGAGTTGTAGACATACCCCACAGGTATGGTGTCAAAAAACTCAGAATTTTTCGGATTCTCTAAATATGAAATTTTGTGGTTGATCCCACGATCACACCTAAAGGGCAGATCTTATTCTAGTTTGCCCCCATGTGTTCATGTGAATTCATAACGGTTATATATGATCTTCTCTTCTAGGCTTTCCAGCGTATTTCTTTTTCTTTTCTCTTTCTGTAGTAGCTACAAATCATCTATAAGTAGAGTTCCTATCTTGATCTGAACTCACCATTGCATCTTTAAAGGTACTAGAGAATTGGATGAATCGGTTGGAGACAGCAGATCAAAGGGAGACGCAGTTGGAGCAAGTAAGAGTATGCATTACGATAGGGATAGAGTGCATGGACCCTAACCCAAAGAAGAGACCGTTTGCACATCATATAGTTAATAAGCTTGATAAAACAGTAAGTATAGTAGAATCTGGCATCGCTAGTCCATCTGCTGAGCAGCAGGTTAGATCCCTGAATGAACAACACGGTCAAAGGCAAACATTGGAGCTTTCATTTGAGTATCTCTCAAAAGATATGAACGGGCGTGCTAAAACGGAAGAACCCATGGAATTTTTGGGGGCATTCAGAGATCACTGGCGGTACGGGAAAGAACATCAGTGGTCACTACTAGGAGCTCAAGGTACGAAGCCAAATACCAGCCAACAACAAGGGGCAAGTACTTCTAGATCTAACTCTGTTGTGCTCAACAAGTTGAACATCTTCACTACAAAAGCACGCAGGAATTATACGAGGAATGGTGGGCCTATGTTGGAGAAGATAGATATGTTGAAACTTTTCAAGAAGGAGGAGCTTAAGCCAGCTATACAGGATAAGAACCGTATTGGAAGAGGTGTCTTTGAAGATGTTTACATAGGCCTTGTTGATAAGGTACCAGTCATAGTAAAGAAGCAGGTCAGTGGTGCTGTGCTACAAAATGGACAGTTTGCAAAGGAAGTAATCATGCAATCTCAAGTCCTCCACAAGAACATTGTTAGGCTCATAGGTTGTTGTGTAGAAGTTGACATCCCGATGCTAGTATATGAATATCTCTCCAAAGACACCCTCGATGACATTCTTCACAACACCAACAGCAAGATACCTCTCAATTTTGGTGTGCGTTTAAATATTGCCACAGAATCAGCACGTGGTCTAGCTTATATGCATTCAAGGCACAATATCTTACATGGTAATATTAAACCAGAAAATATACTCTTGGATGACCATTTTGTGCCAAAGATCTCACAATTTGGCATACCAAGGTCGACGGGGAGAGGCTACAAACACACGAGAACAGTCAAGGGTGACGTTGCTTATATGGACCCAATATACCTACAAACAGGCCTACTTAGCGAATACAGTGATGTCTACAGTTTTGGAATCATTATATTGGAGCTTCTTACCAGGAAGAAGGCCACACACTCTGACAATAATAGTTTAGTAAGGAATTTCCTTGAGAATCACAAGCAGAGTAGGAAATCAACTGATCTATTTGATGAAGAAATTGCAGTGATGGAAGATCTGGAGCATCTAGACGATCTGGCACAAATTGCTGTGGAATGTCTTGGCCATGACTTGGATCAAAGACCAAAAATGACAGATGTTGCAAAGCGGCTCCGCATACTGAATGAATCCCGTGGCCTATGGGAGCACAAGTCCATGCATTTACTAGTTTAGTTTAAACTTTAGACAAGATATGTGTTGCGTTGAATAAGCTTCTGATAGGTGCGTGCAATTATAGAGTGATGTGCGATGATCAATGTGTAATTTATGTATTTTGCTGCTCTGAACAAGTCTATGAATTCCTCTCCAGCAGTAAAACAAGCTAAAAGCACGCCCTCTCAGGCCTCCTTAGCCCTGTCGGCCCACTGGTAGAAAAATCTCCGTTGAATTTTCTGGTAATTTATCCTAGCTTAACTGGTCTGGATATGTGGATCCATTTATTCTTGCCCATCCATATGATGTTAGAGGAGTAGCAGTACAAGAGCTTAATTAGTATGGGCAATTATTTACTGCAGTGTGTACTGTTGAGTCTATTCATATGTGATTCATGCTGATGGAGTTCACATCACGTTGACAACAAACCATCTGTATGAATTTGCGTGGTGATGTAAACATTCCGTGAGTATACCCAACAGGCTAACAACATGAATAACTGAAACAAACCGTCCAAATTTATACGAATATGTGTTTCTGACAGAATCACTAGATCGACCAGACTCCCAGACCAATCAATCAGTGCTGCTGCCGATGCTGACTGCAAGATAGTCCAATCTGTTTCAGGTTAACACATTGCATTCTTCTGCCTTCCTTCCAAGCACAGCAAAACTGGGAAATATTCAGGCTCTACAAAATCGAGGTAAATGGAGGGAAAAATCAGGGTCGGAGAAGCTTCCTTGGGCAGAGAAAGAAAAGATGGCGACAGAGGACTCCAACCGGAGGGGAAATTGGGGGTCCATGGAAGGGCATAATAGTGGGGGTTTTTTTTTGTGAGATGGGCAGAATGGTGGTGGGAAGGGGGCCGGCTACGTCTTGCTTGACGCAAGAAAGAGTCAGCTCTCGCCCGAAGGGAGCTCACGAATGGGCCGGACCAACTAACGCGGGCAACATGGCGCCTGCCAAAATGGGGCGGCCGGCATGCGGGAGGTCACCGCGTTCTTTTTCTTTCTTTTTTTCAAGTTTTTTTTTCCTTTTGATACTTTTATTTATACTTCCAAATACTCTAAATGTATATATTACAAACAAAATTTTACATAAATTTTCTAAAAATCTTTAATAAGCATCTGAAACATGTTAATGTCTACAGAAAAAATATTTCCAATGTACACAAAAAATATACAATGTGGATGGAGAAAATAGACATCAAAAGATATAAGTTTTCAAAAATGTTAATCATGTACTTGGAAAAATGTTAACCATGTAAATAATTTTTTTCCTGATGATACAAAAATATACACCGTGTATGGACAAAGTGAACATCCAAAAATATATGTTTCAAAAAATATTAATCATGTATTTAGAAAATGTTAAATGTGTATATGTAAAATATTAAACATGTATAAAAAATGTGTCAGACTTAAACAAATATACGATGTGTATCAAGAAAAGTAGATCTCAAAACGCAATTTTGAAAAACTGTTAATCGTATATATGAAAAATGTTAAACCACAGCTTCAGAAAAAAATGTTAAACATGTATGAAAAACTGTTTTACATGTATAAAAAATGTACAATATGTATGAAAACAATAGACGTTGACACATTTTTTTGGAATAAAACGTTAATCATCTACTCTCTCCGTCTCATATTAATTGGCGCAAATAGATATATCTAGACGTATTTTAATGCCAGATACATCCATTTTAGTGTGTCTTTTTTTTTGAGAAACCATTTTAGTGTGTCTACATACATATACTTTAGCTTCAATTTATATGGGACGGAGGAAGTATTCGAAAAATGTGAAACATGTATTAAAAAATGTTCTCGACGTATTTTTTTTTACAATGTGTAGCAAAAATGTAGACATATATGTAAAAACGAAAAAGAAAAAACAAAGAAAACCAAAGAGAAAAGGGGAAAGAAACCTAGAGAAAAAACAGTGCAAAAAAGAGAAGGAAACAAAGAAAACAAGAAAACCATAGAAAAGCCAAGAAAGAAACAGAAAACCATAGGAAAACAAAGAAACAAATTATGAAAACCGAAAGAGAAACAAAGAAAACCTATGTAAAACAAATAAAATCGTGAAAGAAACAAATAAAACCAGTGTAAACCAAAGAAGAATCTTTATTCATTTTCTTTTCTTCTTGTTCCTTTTTTCTTTACTCAGGGTACACTGAACTTGACATGTAAGGAGTCTGTAAAAGAGAGATCTGAAGGACTAGAGTATCACCAAAAAACTAGTCATGTACGTCGGTGTGTGAAAGCTTGCTATCTACGTGTCATGTGTGCCAGAACCATGAATTGGTTGCGAGATCTTACTTGTTTGGGACCAAAGGCTTTATTGTTGCTTTCTTTTTCCTTATGTCATTTTGATTTCTTTCCTTACATTTATTTTCTCTTTCATTTTGTGAACATCTTTCAAATTCGTGAACATTTTAGGAAACTATGAACATTTTTTGAATTCAAACATATGTTTTTTCAAACTGTGATTTTTTTTACAAATTCATGAACATTTTCTTAAACTGTGAAAATATTTTATGAATTCGCCCACATTTTTCGAAATAGTGAACATTTGTTGAAACTCGTGAACATTTTTGAATTTTAGGAACAAATTTTGAAATTCAAGAATATTTTTTCCTTAAAAAATATTTTGTGAAACGCATGAACGAAATCATTGAACCTTGTTTGAATAGATGAACTTCATCTGAAATTTGAGGACATTTTTCATTTTTGATAGCATTAAAAAAATCATGGACATTTTTTGAAAATTAAGAATTTATTTTTAATACGAGGACATTTTTGGATTTTCCAAACATATTTACAAAATCATGAATATTTTCTCAAAATCATGAATATTTTTTTAATATGCGAACATTATTTTCAAAATCCCTTTTAGGCTTCATTTGTGAAGGGAGGCTGTCCAGAGGGGGCGGAGGATTGCAGGGTATTTGGTCATTCCCTCCCTTTCATCCAATCCCCATTAATCCCTCCCCTTTCCTAATTCCCTGCATTTGATTAAACTTGCTCGATCTCAGCATCTCACACGATCTCCGCGTCGTCCAGTTCCAAGGGACCTCATGAGTTCAGTTCTGTGAGGAACGGAGGGTGCCCCTATGTCTCGCTTTTAGCGCGACGTAGGGAAGCCTCCTGCATAGGCCAACGCAAGATGGGCCAGCCTAGGCACGCAAGAGGTCTGAACCTTGTTTTTTATTCACGTCTTCTGTCTTTGTTTTTTTATTTTGTTTATAGTACCAAATATTCCAAATAAATATATTACAAAATATTCTAAATAAAACATGTAAAAAAAAGTTAACCAAGCATTTGTAAACTGTTAAGTGTGTATGAAATAAAATTTTCTTACAAATACGAAAAATGTACAAAAATATATAATTTCTCTGAAAAAAGTTGATCAAGCATTTCAAAAAAATGTTCAACAAGTTTTTAAAAAAGGTCAATCAAGCATTTGAAAAATGTTAAATGTGTATAGAAAAATGTTAACCATGTATTAAAAAATCAAGCATTTGAAAATATTTAAAATTTGTATTGAATTTTTTTGACAATGTATTAAAAACGTTAAACTTGTATTTGAAAAATCTTAAACAAATATTATAAAAATGTAATAGATATATACCAAAAATGTACAATGTGCATGAAAAAAGTAGAAATAAAAAATATAAGATTTCAAAAAATGTTAATCATGTATTTCAAAATGTTAAACGTGTATATAAAAATCTTTTTAATGTATATGAAAAATGTTGATGTGTACTTAAAAGTGAGAAAAGTCAATAAAAGAAAAGGAAACAACGAAACAAGAAAGAAACCAAGAAAGAAAAAAAAGAAGAAAAGAAAAAACAAATGAAAACCGATGAAATAAATGAAGAAAACCCGTGAAGAAAAAATAAACCTCTAAGAAGTGTGAAGAGATAAAGAAAAAAGATAACAAGGAAAACCGGAAAACAATAAAAAAGCAAATGAAAAAAAACCTTGGAAACCAACTTAGTGAACGAACATAGCGAAAGCAATTGAAATCCAGCGAACAAAAAAAGCGAATATAGGACGACCCAGTAGCTACAGGTGGTAGCGAATCCTTCGGACGAGCCTTGCTGCCATCTCACGTTGAGTGTGATGAAGCTGTCTCAGGAATGAAGGGGGTTGCTGGGGATCTGAGGGTTTGGGCCGGTCAAAACCCTGCACACCAAACACCCATGTTAGGATTTCTGAGGATTACCAGGCCCACATGGTTAATCCCCTGTAACCTTTCCAACGCCCTTTATCAAACAAGACCTTAAGGACCTTTTCAACAAAAAAGGAGTCTCCGGAACCTTGGGGATAAGTATCTGAAACAACACGAGCCGACTGTAGTGCTTGTCACGCTCTGGCCATATGGTGGGCAAGGAGAAGAGCGATTCACGACGAGGAATATCAAGACCCGATGTCCACTTGGGGTTTCATAACAAGAAATTTGGAGGAGATTCAGGTTTATGCAAAACCCAAGAAGTAGAATGCGAATCAAGGAACGTCAAGGCCGACAAGAAAATGGCTTGCTCCAGACGCGGGATGGTTAATGTTGGCGGGATCTATGTAGAGATGACCGGTAGGGTGCAGCAGCTGTCGTGTGGCGAGATGAAAAGGGCCAGTTTTTGGGCGCTTCCGTGGTTGTAGCAGAAGGCCAAACCGATCCATCGTGCCTTGAAGCTACTGCATGCAATGTGGGTTTTGCTCTTGCACAGGATATTAACATCGATGCAGTAACATTGGCCACTGGCTGTCTACAAGTGGTAACCAATTAATCAATTATCATAAGAAGGTCTTGTGCTCGTACATGATGATCTTGAGGGAGATGGAGCATCGTGCATCATCATTTAGACAAGTGACTATAGCTTCATGAGCATAGAGAGTATAGCAGAAGCTCATTTGTTAGCTAAGGCCGCGTCACCTTTGGACTTGCTTTGAACGATTTTGAATAATAAAGAACCCTATTTGCACTCCAAAAAAAAGTAGAGTCTCGTTTGCCCCCAACCCAAAAAGCGTTTGCACCGTGCGTGGGTGGAAGTGCCGGGCGTGGTCCATATGGTTGGCCCTTCAGCGGGCACCATCGCGGCGGTGGTGGCTATGTCTCTTGGACTTGTGGGCGGCGAGGGCTATGGCGGAAGGTGACTCGGGTGCTCCCTGCCTCTGGCGACGGTGGCGCCCCGATCCCGGACCTGGGGAGCTCATCTCTTCACTCTCTCCCTCGAGACCTCGTGGTGGCACGGGTGGGTTGCTTTGCGCTTGGTCGCCGATGACGGCGACGCATGTGGGCGCCGTTCTCTTCCTGAAAACGTCTTTGCGGGGCTTCTATCCGTGTCCGGTTGGACTCGGCATTGGCGTCGCTTCACGTTGTTCTCCCTCTTGAGGGCGATGTTGTGTGACTATAGGTGGGTAGGGCGTAGTGTGTCGGTGTTTTCAGCTCATCATGTACTTGTTTTCGGTTGCGCCGCGTGTTGGTGGCCTGGCCATCTTAGGAGCGGCATTGTATGAGGGTCACCCATCACTTTTTATCGTTCGGCGTGTACTCTGATGTGTGATCTCATGCTTTATCTATAAAGCGGGACGAAAGCCTATTTCGAGAGGGCGTGGTCCGTCCATCTAGCTATACCACTACTAGTGGCGCATGCAGCTGGATCTGGACTCTGCAGCTAGCAGACTCTCGCAGCAAAGCAAGTCCGTACAACGTACACACACGCACGCAGACACGGGCACGTTCATTCGTTGGGCAGCGAGCGACGCCGACGGACGAGCTGGTTCGGCAGCTTCTTGCCTTCCGTCTGCCTGCCTGCCCTTGTTTCTTTTTAACGGTAGCGAGACAGGCATGTGATAGACGGATCGATCGATCGGGTGTTTCCATTTTCCTTGTTGTGCTTACGTACGTACTGCGCTTGCGAGTTGCGGAAGCGAAGCAACCTTTGCGGCAACTCGCCTAGCTCATGCCCTCATCAGCAGGGGAGTCTGAATCTGTAATCCAGCACAACTTATTACTAGTAGAAACTAATGGATCATCATCTAGAGTTACGTAGCAATCTCTCTCCCTCGGCGTTGATCCAGCATCGCGTCACGTCGCCACCTTCTCCCGCCTGCCTTCCAAGCCAAACCCAGAAACGGAAAAGAATTCAGGCTCCCACACACGGCTGCTCCTACAAGTTCAGCTTCATTAATCCAAGTAGCTAGGTCAGCAAAGTTGACTCACTCACCGGCCGACCGAGCCACCGGTGGTTCTTCATTAATCCTGCAGGAGCTTTCAAGCCAAAGCTTCTTTGCAGTCGGAGCTTTCAAGCCAAAGCTTCTTTGCGTGTACAGTAAAATCGTT